>NC_069504.1:1108744132-1108986632 GCF_027579735.1 Bombina bombina | reverse complement strand
ACACACACACACACACATATATATATTTATATATACATATACACACACACACACACACACATATATATATTTATATATACATATACACACACACACACACACACATATATATATATATATATATTTATATATACATATACACACACACACACACATATATATATATTTATATATACATATACACACACACACACACATATATATATTTATATATACATATACACACACACACACACATATATATATATTTATATATACATATACACACACACACACACACACACACACACACATATATATATTTATATATACATATACACACACACACACACATATATATATATTTATATATACATATACACACACACACACACACACACACACATATATATATTTATATATACATATACACACACACACACATATATATATTTATATATACATATACACACACACACACATGCTTTCATCATCGTATTAAAATGTGCAATTCAGTTTACTGTGACACTTACCTGTGAGCTAAGGGTTCTCCTCTCCTCAGGATTTGAAGACATCTTGACCCAGACCCTATACTCCAAAGCAGGTGAGAGGAGCCAATACATTGACCTTAAGCTGCACCCAATAAGTCATCCAATAACTGTGGTGTCCTCAGGGCAGAACAGTTCCCTTAATGCCAGCTGTATGTGTCCCCCAAAACTGGTGTTACAGGTTGTCACAGCTCCTCCACAGTACCAGACTCATGCGCTGCTCCTTGTGCACTGCTGTAAGCTGCCCCCTGTGCACTGCTGTAAGCTGTATGTGTGGTCATCAGGCGCACCAGGATCAGCCACAGCACAAATATGTCACTGGGAACTCCAAATCCTCCCAATAACTGGTCACTTTGTGTCACTCACAGAAACCTCCCTCTTTGGCTCACATCTAGTGCACTCTCCCTCTCTGTTGTCTAGTTACCACTTTCTCTTCCCTGTTTATTTCTTGTCTAGCTGCTTTTTACTTACACTTATTCCCTTTCTGTTCTGTGTGATGTATAATGTATTTCTTCTCCAGCTTTGCTTCCCCCTTCTCTCTCTCTCTCACTTTTTCTCTCCTCTACTTGAGTATCTCCCCATCTCAGACTTTTTTTTTCTCCCCCTGTTTCCTGTGTCTCTTTGCCTTGACACCAGATTTCTGGCTGGCTTCCAAAAACTGAAGCTGAGAGGTCAAATCCTGCAGCTCTAATGAGGGTTGGGTAAGCTCCTCACACTGTGACAGTCTGATGTAGAAGGATCTGGGCAATTACTGAGTCTCTTTAGCTGCTGGAATCACTCCCCCATCCACAGCCCCGCTTTTACACGGGGGAGGGGGCTGCTTTCATTCTCCCAGATTTCTTTTTCATCATTTCAGGTGGAGCTGTGTATTTCACATTTTCAAGCCCTTCTTGTTTCACTTGTCCCTGCTCTTGGTGTCACATTCACATCATAAACCTGTTCTCCCCTTCTGCTTGTATGAAGAAATAACTTTTGTCATATGCAATATCCTGACCTGATCAGTGCACGGTATTCTCTTATTTAAGGGAAAACATCAGTAGATAGATGATGACTATATATATTTATTTATATACACACACACACCTGTAATCTATCTGTATATTTATCTATCTATTTATCTATCTACCTACCTACTATCTATCTATATCTATTTACCTATTATCTATCTATCTACTTGTCATCTATCTATCTATCTATCTATCTATCTATATCTATCTATCTATCTATCTATCTATCTATCTATCTATCTATCTATCTATCTATCTATCTATCTATCTATCATCATCTATTTATCAAACTACCTATCATATTTCTATCTACCTATCAATCATCTATCCATCTATGTATCATCTATCTATTTACCTAGCAACCATCTATCTATCTATCTATCTATCTATCTATCTATCTATCTATCTATCTATCTATCTATCTATCTATCTATCTATCTATCTATCTATCATCTATCTATCCATCCATCCATTATCTATCTATCTATCATCTATCTATCTATCTATCTATCTATCTATCTATCTATCTATCTATCTATCTATCTATCTATCTGTTATCATCTATCAATCATCTATCTACCTATCAATCAATCAATCAATCAATCAATCAATCATCTTTCCATCTATCTATCCATCCATCTATCTACCTACCTATCAATCATCCATCTATCTAGCTATCAATCTATCTATCTTCTATCCATCCATCCATCTATCATCTATCTGTCTATCTTTCTATCTATCTAGTTATCATCTGTCTATCGATCTATCTATCATTTATCCATCCATCATCTATCTATCATCTATATCATCTATCTATCTATCTATCTATCTATCTATCTATCTATCTATCTATCTATCTATCTATCATATATCTATCTCTCTATCTATCTATCATATATCTATCTATCTATCTATCTATCTATCTATCTATCATCAATCTATCTATCTATCTATCTATCTATCTATCTATCTATCTATCATCTATCTATCTATCTATCTATCTATCTATCTATCTATCTATCATCTATCTATCTATCTATCTATCTATCTATCTATCTATCTATCTATATATCTATCATCTATCTATCTATCTACCTATCTATCTATCTATCTATCTATCTATCTATCTATCTATCTATCTATCTATCTATCTATCTATCTATCTATCATCTATCTATCATCTATCTATCTATCTATCTATCTATCTATCTATCTATCTATCTATCTATCTATCTATCTATCATCTATCTGTTTCTGTATGTATTCATTTGTATTTACTTGAGTATTATAATAAATTTGCTTGCATATGCATCTACATATACACAAATAGATGTATTTTATAATGTTTATTCTTAACTATAAATACACACACACACACACTGTATATGTGCATGCATATATAAATAATATAGAAGTATATCATTTGCACAGTAACTACTATATTTTCTTTTAAATACGGCTTGCACAGCTGATTTTTACTATTTCTTGATCTGTTTGTTAAATAATATTTGCACAACCTGCTGTTTCTAAAACTGATGCATATGAATGTGTCATCATGACAAATTATTTGTATTTTAGTTGCTTTAATTTTTAGGTTGCAAACTTTTCCAGTTTCCACCACTAGGAGCAGACAATGCAACTGGTGTAAAGGGAGTTTTGCAGCTACAAACACAAAAATAAGTTCACATTGGCTTTAATGCATTTAAATATTGTAATTCAAAGAAACTTTGAAAATGGCAAACATAATTTTTCTTGGAATGAATTTGTTTGATGTTCAGTAATCTTATATATAGCAGGGTTAGGATTTATTTGAATTGTTATTAATCTTTACATGTTCTATTAAAACTTATAGTTCTTAATCACGATTTGGTTAGTTGATAGCTGCCAAAAAGACAATACTATCCAGTAGATTACAAAGCTGTCAAATTTCCGTTTACACTGAGCCCATTCAAATCTGCTTATTGCATGTGTTCATTAATGGATTTAACTTTTAGATCTTTAGTTTTCCAAAATATGAAACATGTTTTTAAATGGACAGTGATGTCTCCAAAAAACCTTCATGATTCAAATAGGGTATGTCATTTTAAATAACTTTCTAATTTACTTTTATCACCAGTTTTGCTTTGTTCTTTTAGTATTCTTAGTTGAAAGCTAAACCTAGGTAGGCTCATATGCTAATATCTTAGACTTTAAAGGCCCCCTCTAATCTGAATGCATTTTGACAGTTTTTCACCTCTAGAGGGTGTTAGTTCATGTGTTTTATTATACATAACATTGTGCTCATGCACATGAAGTTACATAGGAGTGAGCACTGATTTAATAAAATAATATGGATATTTAAATGAACAATGTACTCAGGCAAAAGAGTTAATAGGAATTCATTGTATTTTCTTTTGTGATTTAGACTGAGCGCACCCTTTTTAAAACTGAATATAATTATAAAATGTATTACATCTGGAACTATTATACAATTAGAAAGTAAATTATACGTTATAATAATAAAGTAAAACATATTAACTACCTAAACACAGAAGGCTGATATATACTATATTGTGCAATATATGTGAGTGTCTATTTTAGCCAGGGCAATCACAGGTAAGTGTGACAAGCACAAAACAAGTCATTCATGTCATTGGATCACAGTTGCTAAGCAACATTCTCTAACACTAACATTTTCTTTTAAAATCTTTAAAGTTGCAAAAAAATGTTGGTAGGTTTATGCAGTAATGTTAAAATTAAACTTAAATGGATTTAATAGATCATGACATTTTAAGCAACTTTCAATCATCTATCTATGTACTTCTATTATCAATTTTCTAGTTCTCTTTGTATCCTTTCTTAAAGGGACACTGAAGGGACACTGAACCCAAATTTGTTCTTTTGAGATTCAAATAGAGCATGCAATTTTAAGCAACTTTCTAATTTACTCCTATTATCAATTTTTCTTCGTTCTCTTGCTATCTTTATTTGAAAAAGAAGGCATCTAAGCTTTTTTCTGGTTTCAGAACCCTGGACAGCACTTTTTTTTTATTGGTGGATGAATTTATCCACCAATCAGCAAGGACAACCCAGGTTGTTCACCAAAAATGGGCCGGCATCTAAACTTCTTGCATTTCAAATAAAGATACCAAGAGAATGAAGAACATTTGATAATAGGAGTAAATTAGAAAGTTGCTTAAAATGTCATGCTCTATCTGAATCATGAAAGAAAAAAATTGGGCTCAGTGTCCCTTTAAAGAGTATCCCTAGGTGCGTTCAGGAGCGTGCATGTCTCTTTAGCTATCTGCAGAAGTGTTTGTAACATTTTTATAACAATGTTATTCATAGTTGCGAACACTGCTGCCACAGACTACTAATGACATGTGCACACACCTGAGCTCCTATCAGCCTACCTAGACTTACTCTTCAACAAAGGATACTGAGAGAACAAAGACAATTTGATAATAGAAGTCAATTTGAAAGTAATTTAAAATGCCTGTTCTGTCTGAATCCTAAAAGTTTAAATTTGACTTTACTCTCGCTTTAACAGCTGACAACATTCCCTAATGCCTGTAAAATATAATGAGAAAATAGCATAACCCTAGTGACAAAAAATGAAGCGGATATCACTTTAATGTAGCTGAAGGGGTTAAAACTTTGTGGCATTTTTTTTTTTTCACCAGCAATGTAAACTCTGCAATATACTCAACACATGGGCCATAAAAACACAAAAGCATTTGATAAAATCAAGTACATGTGGGCTTGGGAAGGTCTGGTTTAAAGCGAATCAAAAAAAATAAAAATCAACTATGCTTTTGTGAATTCTATGTGGTATATTTACCAATGTGCGAGCGGACATGATACGAAGTAGCGTATCACGTTCGCTGCACATCGCGGCACATCGATAAAAGCTGACAGCATACGCCGTCGGCATTTATCATTGCACCAGCAGTTCTTGTGAACTGGTGCAATGCCGCCCCCTGCAGATCCATACGGAGCTTTATAAATATGCCCCTCTGTTTAAATGTAAAATAATGTGTTTCTATGCTTTATTCAGTGGCTCATGCATACAATCTATAGAGACTAATCATTAGCTTGGCATGTGTCCTGTACAATATTTTCTCCACTTGCTACGTTGCCTTGTTGTCTTTCACATATGGGAAAAGTTTGTCTCATTTTTTTCAGAACTTGCAGTTTCCTCCTCTTTGCACATATGACAATTCTAACCTGTGCTATAAAACACATGAAATATTCTTGTGAGTTGTCATATGGGATTATATGGGATAATGAACCATCTGTATGGTATAAATTATTGGTACCTGACACAGTTAACAATAAAATGAATGCACAAGCTAAAATTGTACTATAACTGTGAGATCTTAAAGGAATAAATAAATATACTTTCATGATTCAAATAGAGTGTATCATTAAAAAATGAATGCAGTTTGCTCATCTCTTGGTATCTTTTGTTGAAATGTAGCACCTTTCTATGAGCAATTACTGAGGCTTAGAAATATTCGTGTGACTTATTAGTATGTGACAGCTGTGTTTGCAGCAATATTTATAATAATGTCGTTCATAAAGTGCTCAAGGCACACTCCTAAGCCTAAGTATGTGTGTTCTAATGGAAAGGAGCTTAGATAATAGAAATCAATGGAAAGTTTTTGATTAAACACTGTGTCTCAAAGTTTATTTGTGATTTTCACATCCCTTTGAAAAGCAGATCTTGAATGTAGCAGCAAAACCTGTGAAACAGAGGCTCATGGGGGAAACAGAGGAGCTAAGGTAAACCAGTGTGCACGGGCATTGCTAGACAGTAAAAAGCTCATTGCAATAATGGGTTAACTCCCCTTGGCTACCCATCTCAATAAAGATGGCCCCCATATGAGAGTAATGTGTCTTAAAGGGACACTGAATTCAATTTTTTTTCTTTCGTGATTCAGATAGAGCATGACATTTTAAGCAACTTTCTAATTTACTCCTATTATCAAATTTTCTTCATTCTCTTGGTATCTTTATTTGAAATGCAAGAATGTAAGTTTAGATGCCAGCCCATTTTTCGTGAACAACCTGGGTTGTTTTTGCTGATTGGTGGATAAATTCATCCACCAATAAAAAAGTGCTATCCAGAGGTCTAAACAAAAAAAAAGCTTAGATGTCTTCTTTTTCAAATAAAGATAGCAAGAGAACGAAGAAAAATTAATAATAGGAGTAAATTAGAAAGTTGCTTAAAAATTGCATGCTCTATCTGAATCACGAAAGAAAAAAAAATTGGGTTCAGTGTCCCTTTAAAACATTATTTGCTGGAATATGCTATCCCTGTGACACCCATTTCAAATACTGCCAAGGTCCATGATCCTACGTACTGGCAGTGAGTCTTGTGTGAAGATGATGGACTTGTGTGAAGGTGATGGACTTGTGTGAAAGTGATGGACTTGTGTAAAGATGATGGACTTGTGTGAAGGTGATGGACTTGTGTGAAGATGATGGACTTGTGTGAAGGTGATGGACTTGTGTGAAAGTGATGGACTTGTGTGAAGATGATGGACTTGTGTGAAGGTGATGGACTTGTGTGAAGATGATGGACTTGTGTGAAGGCGATGGACTTGTGTGAAGATGATGGACTTGTGTGAAGGTGATGGACTTGTGTGAAGGTGATGGACTTGTGTGAAGATGATGGACTTGTGTGAAGCATAGACAAGTGTAAAACAGACGGCCTTGTGTGACTTCTATACAAAAAAGTAACTTATGTGCAGCTGTTAGATCTCGGGGAAGCCAAATGACTTAAGAATACCTAAGTGAAGCCGCACCATTTGTATCAAGTAAGGGGCTTATGTGAAACAAAAATTGTGTGAAACTGACAGATTTCTTTAAAAAAAAAATGGAAATGTGAATACGGCAATATCTGTGTTTTAAAGAGATACGAAACCCAAAATGATTCTTTCATGATTCCGACAGAGAATGTGATGTTAAACAACTTTCTCTTTTACTTCTATTATCAATTTTTCTTCGTTCTCTTGGTATATTTTGTTGAAAAGCAGGAATGTAAGCTTAGGAGTCAGTCCATTTCTGGAGCACTATATGGCAGCAGTTTTGCTAACATGTAATCCATTAGCAAGAGCACTAGATGGCAGCAGTTTTGCTAACATGTAATCCATTAGCAAGAGCACTAGATGGCAGCAGTTTTGCTAACATGTAAACCATTAGCAAGAGCACTAGATGGCAGCAGTTTTGCTAACATGTAATCCATTAGCAAGAGCACTAGATGGCAGCAGTTTTGCTAACATGTAATCCATTAGCAAGAGCACTAGATGGCAGCAGTTTTGCTAACATGTAATCCATTAGCAAGAGCACTAGATGGCAACACTATTTCCTAGGTATCTCTTCAACAAAGAATATCATGTGAAACAAAGCAAATTTGATAATAGAAACACATTTTAAACTTTTCTAAAATGGTGTGTTCTGTCTGAATCACAAGAACATTTTTGGGTTTCATATCCATTTAAGTGAAACACTGGATTTTGGGGGTTATTAAAGCATTTTGAATTATTTTGAATTATTAATTGAAGAAATCTTGGCTAGGACGACCTTGTCCTATTGGATAAGATCTAATACCAAAGGTATTCTCTGTAGGACCCAGGAGAGATTATAGATTCTTACAAGCAATGCATCACTTGCATATTATAAGGATCTCTCTAACTTAGTTTAGAGTAAACCAAATAGGGAACTATATATAATTACTGCTTTTATTCTTTTTCATATGCTCTAACAATGGTTTTGTGTGCACAGATTTACCCAACTCCTATAAAAATAACACAAATTGGGATTTATTATTTTAATGCCTGGTACAGTAAAAAAATCTTTAACTAGCTTTTTTCAAAGATTTACACTTAGCTTGATCAAGTGCCAAGCATGTATATAGGTAACAGGGATACTGAGAATTGTTGTGCCATGAGATCCTAGGTATGTGCTTTGTATCTGCAGAAGTCTTGCATACCCAATATACAGAGCAATAGGTGCTGTATAATGGCTATATATGTAATATATGTATATATGTAATGCAAAAGACTAATTGGAAAAAAAGAAAATTGATGAGATTATGGGATACCCATGTATCGCTGACCTTTGCTGCCAGGTATGGGACTTCACAGCATACAATAAAATACTAGAAATAATGAAAAATAGGGTCACAAATATTTGGATAAAAAGAAATCCAAAATTTACTATAATAACAACCTGAAGTTTACATTAAAGGGACATAAAACCTAAAATTTGTCTTTTATGATTTAGATAGATAATACAACTTTAAACACATTTCTAATTTACTTCTATTATCTAATTTGCTGCATTCTTTTGGTATCCTTTGTTCAAAAGCATGCCAAGTTAGGCTCAGGAGCTAGCTAGGTCGCTAGACATATTTGCCTATTGTCATTGGCTTACTGATGTGTTCAGTTAGCTCAAAGTAGTTTGATAATATAAGTCAATTGAACAGTTGTTTCAAATTGTATGCTCTATCTGAATAATTAAATAAACAATTTGGGATTCATGTCCCTTTAATCTTAAATAATGGACAAATGCAAATCACAACAAGAAGACTAGCTGATTCAAGTGTCATTTTATTTTAGCACCTATGTGCATGGTTGTCATGACAAATACATATAGTGATAGACAGATAGATGATAGATAGATAGATGATAGAATTTGCATAACTAAAATCAGGTATAAGAATAAATGTTTACCCCGTATGAAACAATCTGTTGCAGAGAATTAGCAAGTGCAGTTTAATATCTGGCATAGTAGAAGGCTTACAGTTATACAAGCAGATGTATAGGGTGACTTATTATGGACAGATTAGAAGATGATCTCAGTATTGTCCAGCTCAATTACGAGGCAGCATATGCAGTTTTAAGTCAACTTGATTGAAAACTAATGCAGGATTAAGTTTTATTACCTTTGACAGATGTGCATCCTTGTAGACTTAGATCCTGAATTACTACTGTTTAACATCATGAACACATGTACAATCTATTCAACAGTTTCCAAATTTGATTAAATAATACAATGCATAGTTTTTGTGCATATTATATTCCATTTACATTGGGTGCTTTGGGGGTGATAACTTTCAGTAGTGTGATCTGGTCAATACTTCAGAAACCTACTTGTGTGCTGTAAAGTGACCCTAAAATGTTCTTCAAATATTGACAATTATGGATTTTTATCACCAGAACATTTCAGATGAGTACCTTTGTCATTAGACATTGGCAGCTAAAGGCAAACACTACCAGCTGATGGTTATAATCCTGAAAACTAGGGCTGTGAAGTTAGATAGAGGGGTTATTATTTAGAGGGGTTAGTTAGAGGGTTTCTTTGTACCCTGATGTAGACCTAGATGCAATTGGTGGAGTGTGCAACTCTAGGCCAACAATATGAAGAAGGATTACAGGCTTAGGGTCCAAGCTTGCTCATTACTATGTGATGAATTAGAAGAGGTTAGATCTAGTCTCAGTGTACAGCAAGCAAGGTGGGAATGAGTGACTATTATCAATAATATCTTAGGAGTCACATCAGTCCCCTTACTTTAAATAGAATGTGAGTCATTTCTTGTTGCTTGGTAATAGTGAAGTCAAGGGATATCCCTTGTGTAACTAATCATTGTTCCCAATGTAATAAAAATGAAGCTTTTATCAAAATAACTTTTCTGAGCATTGATTCAGTAATGCAAATTACATTTCAACAACCATAAAAGCAAAGGCCAGAGAAATGAAATGGCCCATAGCTTTGTGTCTGTTGTGACAATATTTACATGGTTCTGGGCTGAACCTGCAAAAAACAAAAGACATTCTTATACTGCAAAAGGGAATATTCTGAAGAACTATAGAGGGATATTTTATGGGCAGTTTGCCAAGGCATTTACATACATATATAGTAATTACTGCAAAAACCTCAGGAATTAGATTAAATTAGATAAAAACAAAACAGAAAACAATCTTTGTTGAATAACTTGGTTGCCAAAGTATATATACAATCCATTTAACATTACTTTTACATAAAATAGCATGTTGATCTTTTACAACTGATTTTTTCAGCTCTACATGATTTACTGCAACACCAGAGCCAAGAAATTCTTTAAAAAATATATGATCAGAAAGAGAGTTGTAAAACCGCAGAAAATCAACATGATGTACATGCAAATTCATAGCAGGGAGTGTTCCTTTATTCCAAAACCTTCTGAGGCTAAGTCCAGTACAAACCTCAATTTCTAAAGTACCCTCTTATTAAATCCCCTAGTACACAATACTCACACAATTGCTCATGTATGAAATAATCTGGATCTAGCAACTGAATGAAACATATTTAGAAACTGAAAATCTTAAAGAAATTTCAGACTTCTCTGGACAGTAATTTCCTGCACCCAGCTTGTACAGATTTCCTTCTAAGGTCTCTGAACAGGCAAGTTATCTATTTTTCCATCTGGTTATTGAAAGGTCGGTTCATTTAGCAAACTAAACAATCTATTTTTACTCAGTTACAATCTGGAATCAGTAGTTAATACAGAGATGGTTACTATGGCAAAAATATATTCTCGCCAGTGCTGTGAAATGGCATCAGTTAAGTTTTTTAAACTGGCATAAAAATTATACATTTGAGGTTACAAAATAAATTTAGGATTAAAAGCTAAGGCACTTCCAATATTTAAATGACATAACAGAAAACACAGCTGATTTGACTTATTGATCCTAATTCATTGCCTTCTCTAAGGCAGTTCATTGGTTAAAGGGACAGTCTAATTGAAAATGTTTATTGTCTAAAAAGATAGACATTCCCCAGTTTTGCATAACCAACACTGTTATATTAATATACTTTTTCCCTCTGTGATTACCTTGTATCTAAGCCTTCGCAGAGAGCTCCCCTTGTCTCAGGTCTTTTGACAGACTTGCATTTTAGTCAATCAGTGCTGACTCATAAATAACTCCACGGGAGTGAGCACAATGTTGTCTATATGGAACACACAAACTAGCAGTGTCTAACTGTGAAAACTGTCAAAATGCACCAAGATAAGAGGCAGTCTTCAATGGCTTAGAAATCAGTTTACGAGCCTACTTAGGTTTAGCTTTCAACAAAGAACATCAAAAGAACAAAGCACATTTGATGATAAAAGTAAATTGGAAAGTTGTTTAAGTTGCACTTTTGACTTGACTTTTTACTTTTGACTAGACTGTTTATCTGCTCTTATCGTTGTATCTTATATTTAGAACCCCTCCAATTTTTTTTTTCTTTAATGCCGAAAGAGAAACACTGCTGACCTCTCTATGTGCTTGTATCGCAAACATCATAACAAAGAGTTGAATTGAAATCTGCTGGATGAGAGATGAGCTAAAAATAAATATATTTCTTTCATTGTAAAATTGTTTTAATACTAAAGATTCCCTGGCTTATGCCTGCAGCTTCCCAGTGGTCTGTATATTCATTGATATATTTTTCTCTATTCTTTCGTCTTTTTTTCTACAGACAATGATTCTCAAAACATTAAGCATCAAGTGACCAAAGAGAAACACTTTTTGTCTGTTATGAAAACAGGCAGACTATTTGCTAATGTGACCACAATGCATTCAGCTGAAACTGTATAAGAAAAACATCTGTATATACATAATCATATAATATAATCCATACTATGATATCATTGTTCTATTAATCCAACATGATGTAACTATAACAACTTTGTTAAACCAGTGTTATTTAAAGGAACAGGAAATTATTATTTTTTTATTTCCTGATTCACCCTCAGAGGGTTCTGTGTTCTTACAGAGTGCAACCGATGGGAACATGAAACCCTCTGAGGAAGAAGGATTCACTTAAACCTCGAAACGCGTATGGGATTATTACTTTGGACAGTTTTTATGTTATTTACACCACTTTAGTGTCTTAGGTTCTTAAGAGATCTTGGATCCTGGAAATCTTCTGAGTACAGTGTGTTTTTCTGTGCTTTTACCATACCTCATATGTTTGGGGATTTAAGATGTGAGTAGGAACTTGGCTTGTTTATTTACTTTTCTCATTAAAACTATATTACGCTATGTTCCTTCCTTGTGTTTCTTACTTTACATAGCCACTGGACTCACGGAGGGACACTCAAGGACTCTTACCCTGTACCAGCACACCATACTCCAAGGGGAGACGAATTAAAACCTCTTCTACCATGGATACAATCCGAGATCTAACCGGAGGCATTACTCTGACAGATGCAGCAACTTACCTCATATGATTGAGGTATTTCCTGTAAGTGCAACACCTACCGGTTACCTCCTCCTTTTGTTATTTGCATCACCTATATACCAACAGTATATAAGGAGAAACTGATTTATTGTTTTATTTTGTTTCACTTGTTTTTACTTGTTCAGATTTTTAATTTTTTATATTATTCTCATCACTTCCTCTTTTTATATATATATATATATATATATATATATATATATATATATATATATATATATATATATATATAGATACAGTATTTCTAATAATTTTTAATAATTATTATTAATATTCTTTTTGTGCTCTAACCTGACACTGTGTTAGACCTACATTGCAAAACACAGCTCACATTATATATTTATTTATTTATTTATAAAATATTTTACCTTATATATATTTTACATGTTCTTCACATATAATTTATTTTTTATTTTTATTATTAAATATATATTTCTATATATACCTGAAAATGATGATGTAAAATATCTATACCTAAATATCTATAGAAACAGATATACAGTATAGACATAAACAGATCTTCTACATTCTCCATTGAAGTCTATGGGGCAAATGCGTTTTCACAGTTGTGATATCCAAAATCCTGAAGTCAACACGCGTCAGGTTTTGCTTTCGCACAAATCTTCTACTTTCAATGTTTAATACGTTTGCTAACACACACGAAAAAGGATTACATCTTGCGAAGTTTGCGCTCAAGTGGTAACGCTAAATAGTTTGCCACTTGTTATCTGGCCCTATACTCATTGTGCAAACACTGCTGCTATCTGTATCTGTGCTCAAAAACATTCTTGCAAAACTGCTGCACATAGTTCTTCAGACACCTGCAAACTAGCTTCACAGGCATTCGTTTCAACTAAGAATAACCAAACGCAAAGTAAATTTGATAATAGAAACTTTTTATAATTGAATGCTATCTGAAACATGAAAGATAAATGTTTTATGTCGCTTTAACTAAAAATCTGCAGCCACAATAATGCCCACTATTCACCATTTCCTGCTGTCACAAGAGTCCTTTATCCTATTGTTTCTTAACCGTGGTCCTCAAATACCCCAACAGGCTAGGTTTTCATTATAGCTGAACCAGTGCACAGGTGACATGATCAGCTGATGGGTGGGAGCAGGTTGGTTACTGATCAGCTGATTACTTACACTGTGCACCGGTTCAGCTATAATGAAAACCTGCCCTGTTGGGGGCACTTGAGAAACATTGTTCTATCCCATCCCATGATATAATATACACATAACTCCATTGGATGTGAACAAGGAGGACTGAGATATATAAAAAGTAGCATTTACAGAATCCAAAATCATTATACACATGTTGGCCCTGTATTGTTTTTTACATTGCCCACTGTCTTTATATGTACTGTTGTGTATAAAGTTTTCCTACTGTATCAAAAACTGTATAAAAAAAATATCTTTAAAATCTTTTTCTTCAGCACAGATAGCCATAGTGATTGTACCTTTGCACGATTAGAGACATAAATAATACTCAGAGTCTGCAAAACCCGGCATATTTCTGCCCATCAGGGACTGGCGCTGCTCACCAGTTCTTTAGAGCGCTAGTTGTTCAAACAAACATATTTATTATTCATTAAAGGGACATATAACACCTCTTGGTTTCATGTAAAATTGTGCTTGCCCTACACTCCCTAAATGGGCAAACAAGAAAATTCTGTAACCCGCAAATACAGAAAATCAAACAGCTGCTTTAAGCAATTTACAGCATTTTGAAAACCTAGGGTACAGATTTAGCTTTTTGGCTTCTTAATGTTACAACAAAACACATAGGCCTAGATTACAAGTGAAGCATAAAAATCGTAGTACTATTGTGTAGTAGCATCACTGGAGCACAATCCATAGTGCGCCCATTTTTATTTCCAGAAGAAAACCCAGGGCTTACTAAAATCTGGAGGTTGGATACCACGGCTGTATTAAATCCCTCTTCTAATAGACTTCTATGTGGCCAGCTACAAAACTCAGGTCCTGGCTTTTGCTCAAGAAGTATAAAATGTTATTGACGTTTCGAAGACTACAATATCCCCTTCATTAGAGGGCTATGAGTACGGTCCAAACATGTCAGCCTTGGATTTGTATGATGTCCTGAGTGGTCTGATGCTCATTTTAATTTGTATAAGATTCTGAAATAAAGTTTGGAGATTTTATTATAATGCACAAGCTCTATCATCTGTTTTTCTCATTAATCATCAGGCTGTGAGCTTGGTGCTACAGCTATGTTGGACAGAGCGGTTATGTGACTTACCTGCTGACTAGTTGGATTTGGAAGCGGGGTGAAGAAGCTTTATACACCGTGGGATTAAAGCGTGCCTGGAGTCAGTGTAAGTGTTTGTCTGTAACAAAACTAGGAGTTGCACAAGCGATCCATGTGGATATAAAAGTGTGTGTTTTTTAGCTTGTTCCCTTGAGTTGTGCAAACTAGTCAGCATAGATAGACTAGGAGGTTACCGGACATCGCTTACCTGTTGTATCTCTTATCCTGTGACAATACCTATATATAATTGTGGATAAGCACTAATAAGTAAGTAGCAACTAAATAAAGGTATAATTTCAAAGTATGGTAATGCTCGAGACTAAGGTGTAAATATAAGTAAAAAAGTAAAAAAAGAGAACTAAACATACGGGAAACACTAGAAAAGAAAAAAAAATCACATCTGAATCAATCACAATTATATGAAGACAGTGGTTCCTCTGATTGATTCAGATGTGAATTGTTTTCTTTTCTAGTGTTTCCCGTATGTTTAGCTCTCTTTTTTTAATTTTTTTCTTATATTTTAATATAACCCAATAAATATTTTTTTTTTCCCTTTTGTAAATAATCGAGTAGATTAGACTATTAGATTGCCATTAGTGGGGTCTTTTTATAAACATGTTTATGCTTTCAATAATGACATAATACCCTATGACATGGATATTGATCCTATTTACCCCTTAGGATCTCATTCAATATATATGATTCTGTGGTCTTTATCCCATCTCTTCTATATTCTTAGATTTATATTTAGGTATATCACTGTGTTATTATGGTTATGTTTTTCATTGTATATAGAATGTTTATTCAGGCATATCTTGTTCATTTGTTCATAGAAGACCGTACCATGGCTAAATTGGAGTGTGTGTAAGGTGTTTGTATGTAATTACACATGTCTCACATTCGTAACACATTATATGCATTAAGGACTATTTGTCAGATTTGTATTACGTTACCATTCCCTTACAGCCTCCTACAATAGTCTTACCCACTAGATGACGTACCTATCCTTACAAGATTTGCTTTAAATAGAGGAGTACGTCCTGGTTCTAACAAGCCAAATTGATGGGCGGAGCCCAAAACGCGTGTATGAAATGTTTTTTATACATTTGAAAACCGATGCATATTACATTTTTCTTTTCACAACTTTAATATAAATACCTATGTATGTGTATTTTTAATTTGTATTAATTCACCTAGATAGCGAGTTTTGCATTAGAGGCTATGCGGTGCTAACGAGTAGTTTTCCCTCACCGCTTACTTACATGCAGCGCTGGTATTACAAGTTTTCCGAAACATAATTTTGCTCATTACCGCACTCCAATACCAGCGCTGCTTAAGTCAGCGATGAGCTGGTATAACGCGCTTGTGCACGATTTCCCCATAGGAATCAATGGGGAGAGCCGGCTGAAAAAAAGTCTAACACCTGCCAAAAAGCAGCGTAAAACTCCCTAACGCAGCCCCATTAATTCCTATGGGGAAATAAAATTTATGTTTACTCCTAACACCCTAACATGAACCCCGAGTCTAAACACCCCTAATTTTACACTTATTAACCCTAATCTGCCACCCCCGACATCGCCGACATCTGCATTATATTATTAACCCCTAATCTGCCGCTCTGGACACCGCCACCACCTACATTATATTTATGAACCCCTAATCTGCTGCCCCCAACGTCGCCGACACCTACATTATATTTATTAACCCCTATTCTGCCGCCCCCAATGTCATTGCCACCTACCTACACTTATTAACCCCTAATCTGCCGCCCCCAATCCTATTGGCTGATTGCATCAGCCAATAGGATTTTTTCTACCTTAATTCCGATTGGCTGATTCTATCAGCCAATCGGAATCTAAGGAACGCCATCTTGGATGACGTCACTTAAAGGTACCTTCATTCAGTTTTAGTCATCCCCAGAAGAGGATGCTCCGCATCGGATGTCTTGAAGATGGACCTGCTCCGCGCTGGATGGATGAAGATAGAAGATGCCATCTGGATGAAGACTTCTGCCCGTCTGGAGGGCCACTTCGCCCGGCTTGGATGAAGACGTTTCCCGGTAAGTCGATTTTCAGGGAGTTAGTGTTAGTTTTTTTTAAGGGTGTATTGGGTGGGTTTTATTTCTAGCTTAGGAACTTTGGGCGGCAAAAGAACTAACTGCCCTTTTAAGGGCAATGCCTATCCAAATGCCCTTTTCAGGGCAATGGAGAGCTTATTTTTTTTAGATAGGTTTTTATTTGGGGGGTTGGTTGTGTAGGTGGTGGGTTTTACTGTTGGGGGGTTGTATTTTTTTTTTACAGCTAAAAGAGCTGATTACTTTGGGGCAATGCCCCGCAAAAGGCCCTTTTAAGGGCTATTGGTAGTTTAGGCTAGTGTTTTTTTTTTTATTTGGGGGGGGGCTTTTTATTTTAATAGGGCTATTAGATTAGATGTAATTAGTTTAAATTTCTGTAATTTGTTTATTATTTTCTGTAATTTAGTGTTTGGTTTTTTTGTACTTTAGCTAATTTAATTTAGGTAATTGTATGTAATTTATTTAATTGTATTTAATTTAGTTAATTTACTTAATTGTAGTGTAGTGTTAGGTGTAATTGTAATTTAGGTTAGGTTTTATTTTACAGGTACTTTTGTATTTATTTTAGCTAGGTAGTTATTAAATAGTTAATGACTATTTAGTAACTATTCTACCTAGTTAAAATAAATACAAACTTGTCTGTAAAATAAAAATAAACCCTAAGCTAGATACAATGTAACTATTAGTTATATTGTAGCAAGCTTAGGGTTTATTTTACAGGTAAGTATTTAGTTTTAAATAGGAATAATTTAGTTAATGATAGGAATTTTTAGATAGATTTCTTTTAATTATATTTAAGTTAGGGGGTGCTAGGGTTAGGGTTAGACTTAGATTTAGGGGTTAATAACTTTAATATAGTGGCGGCGACATTGGGGGCGGCAAATTAGGGGTTAATAAATTAGGTACGTGGCGGCGATGTTAGGGACAGCAGATTAGGGGTTAATAATATTTAACTAGTGTTTGCGAGGCAGGAGTGCAGCGGTTTATGGGGTTAATATATTTATTATAGTGGCAGCGATGTCCGGTTCGGCAGATTAGGGGTTAATTTTTTTCTTTTAGTGATTGCGATGTAGGAGGGCCTCGGTTTAGGGGTTAATAGATAGTTTATGGGTGTTAGTGTACTTTTAGCACTTTAGTTAAGAGTTTTATGCTACGGCGTTGTAGTGTAAAACTCTTAACTACTGACTTTAAAATGCGGTACAGGCTTGACAGGAGAGGGTGCACCGCTCACTTTTTGGCAGACTCGTAATACCGGCGCTATACAAGTCCCATTGAAAAAAGAGGATACGCAATTTACGTAACTGGATTTGCGGTATTTCCAAGTCTTGGCAAAAAAGTGAGCGGTACACCTGTACCTGCAAGACTCGTAATACCAGCGGGCGTTAAAAAGCAGCGTTAGGACCTCTTATCACTGCTTTTTAAGCCTAACGCACAACTCGTAATCTAGCCATTTATTTACATATATATATAATGGTTGGGAGGGATAGCGTCTTGTTAGTTAAAAACTCAGATTATACAACAATGGAGGCAGTAGTGGACCTTCTTAAATGAGTGCCTTGGCACAAGCATTTTTTGGGCCCCCTCTAAAGGTAACAATATAAGTGCTGTACTGTATAATGATTTTGAGGATAGCTAAATAGATGAACTGGCAACCTGTACTAATAAAAGGCTCACCTGTAGGATTGTACACATACTACAAGCGTCTATGTATAGACCGATTGCTAGGGGTCCCCATACCTTGGGTCCTCGTGCCACTGCACCTGCTGGACCAATGATGGTTCTGTCCCTGACTGGAGAGAAAAAAAACAACCATTTAATTTAGCTTATTCATATACCTGATAACATATTCTTTAATTTCCTTTTATGTATTTGTTGTTTCCCTTTCAATATATGATGGTCTACAAAGATGAACACAAGTCTGGCTTCTGAACAGTACAGGACTCTATGGGAATTCATTGGATATGAAGGATTTTTCAGTTCCAAAATAAAGCAGAAGATATATGTGAGAAAAGATATCTTATATATACAGTAGAAATCCCCAGTCAATGTTTCAGTTGGAAAAGCTTATTTCTTTTGAAATCTCCTTGGGAATTACTCTTTTAATGACACCAGTGCTATTTTTCATTGTGTTTAAATTGAACAGAAACTTCTAAAGATTTTTTTTTTTTTACATATATAAAATTCTAGTAAATCTAAGCTCTCAAGCATTCCCTGTACAGAACTAAAAAAGAAACCATCTGGGATTTGGGAAACAAATCACAGTCTGCTGGATAAACAGACTAAGTTCAGAGCAGAGATACAATCAGTACAAACTGCTCTAAATTGTTTAAGAGTCCTGACTTTAAATGGATTTTAATTGACATATACATCAAGCAAGGAAGCCTTCTGACCCATTGGTTGCCAAAACAACTGCACAACAATGCATTGCACCCCTGTCCAAACTTCTAAGTAGTTAACTTACTCTCAAGCGGACATTATAATGTAAAAATGCCCTGTTCTAGTTCTTTGTAACTAACCACATAGGTCCAGATTATAAGTGGGAAGCTAAAGTATCGCTGAACCCCGCATAAATCAGTGCGCAAATTGATATTACAAGTCCATGCTAAAATAAATTTACAGGAGAAGGTTTAGCGTGGCCGACATCACTCTAGTGCAGAAGAGGTCGCCAACCTTTCGGACCTCAGGGACCACTAACCTCAAGTACAAACCTGTGTAATGTGTGTGTATATATATATATATATATATATATATATATATATATATATATATAAGTTGCAAGATTTAAGCACTCGCTGTTCCCAATATTCAGCTATGGGGTGCCAACCAGTATATCCATAAAGTCATTCAGCAAAAGACGCACTCGCCATTTTTTTAAAAATGTTGCTTACTTCAAAAAGGTGAATGTTTTCCGGGAGTAATTTTTTTTTTTTTTGCTTTCACAGGGGTCTGAGGACGGAGGTTACTCCCCAAAAATGTTCACCTTTTTGAAGTAAACAACATTTAAAAAAAAAACGGCAAGTGCATCTTTTGTTGAATGACTATATATATATATATATATATATATATATATATATATATATATATACACATACTGTACATAACTAGCATAACCATAGCTAAGTTTACATTATGTATATATATTTACACATTTTTAAGAATTATTTTTTGGAATTAACTAACTGAATGACAGAACTGAGAGAATACTTCCAAATGACAGATGAAGGGTGAGAGCCAACTTTTGAGCTGGAAACAGAGAGGCAGAAAGTGGGAAAAAATAATTATGTTTAAAAGGACCACAAGACTTCCAAGTCACCTCCCCAGTGACTTATGTACTTATGATCATGGACAAAGATTGGAGTCATAAATTAAGTTTCTGTCAGAAAGCTCTCAATATGGATGTGAGCTAATCACGACTGATGTTACTGGCAATTACTATAATACTAGTGGGATATGGCTGCTTGATGGCAATTACTGGAATTCAGGTGGAATGTCTTTGTGCCTTGGAAAATTATTAGAATGAAAAATAATTAATATTTAATAAATTAAAAAAAAAGAGGAAGACAAACAGTGATGTAAGTCCATCTGAAGGAATTAGGAAAACTACTACAAAGAGACAGGTAAATGGAAGAACATAAATGAAATATGAGGAAAAAATTAAGATTTTCTTTTTGTATACACTTTAATCCCACTATATAAAGCCAAGACTATACCAACCTCTTGGCTTTAGAATGGAATTATCTTCCTCTGAGCAGCGGCGCTGGGCGGGAGGAGTTAAAAATACAATCTAGCTATGCAAGTTGCGCAGTACGCAACGTGTGTAGGGAGATTGTATTTTAACTCCTCCTCTGTTGGTTTTCACTGATGTCCAGCCAGGCACTGTAGGGAGTTGCGGCACAGCAGGCGTGACATCATCAGAGGAGATTAATTCCTGCTTGATGGTGTCAAAGACCACCAACATCTTCTTGTGGACCACCAGTGGTCCATGGACCACTGGTCGGCGACGGCTGCTCTAGCGCACCTATTACTTTCAATGGATAGTTATGGCTTGTGCTTGAGCAAAAGCACAAATAGTGCTAGAAGAATTAGTACGAATTGAGGCCTGAAAAGAAACAGTCTACTCTAGAATATTTATTGTTTAAAAAGATAGATAACCCCTTTATTACCCATTACCCAGTTTTTTATAACAAACACAGTTAAATTAATATACATTTTACCTTTGCGATTACCTTGTATCTAAGCCTCTATAGAATGGTCCCTTATTTCAGTTCTTTTGACAGACTTGCATTTTAGCCAATCAGTGCTGACTCATAAATAACTCCACGGCAGTAAGTACAATGTTATTTATATGACAACCATGAACTAGCGCTGTATAGCAGTGAAAAACTGTCTAATTGCACTTAAGTAAGAGGCAGCCTTCAAGGGCTAGCATATGAGCCTACCTAGGTTTAGCTTTCAAAAAATAATACCAAGAGAACAAAGCAAATCTTATGATAAAAGTAAATTGGAAAGTTATGCCCTATCTGAATCATGAAAGTTTAATTTTGACTAGACTCTATTTATCAAGCTGTCAACCGCAAATACGCTGGAATTCCGCAGGCGAGCCTGATTCCCCTTAGTTATCAAACCCTACAGACCGGCAAAAATAGAATTTTGTGACGTAACATACGATCCGCCGGACACAGATCGATGCTTACGTCATTACAGATGTTCCGAATGCAAATTCGGCACAATCTTGACTACTTTTGCTGGTTATCAAATGTCTACCAGGTACGCTCGGCACTATTCCGGCCCAGTGTACCTGGTTTTCAATCCGCCACCCTGGAGGCAGTGGATGCCATAGGAATCAATGGGAGTCTGATAGCAGCAAAAGCTTATTTTCGCTGCTGCCTGATATCCCATTGATTCCTATGGGAACGTATACACCTAACACCCTAACATGCACCCCGAGTCTAAACACCCATAATCTGCCCCGCCTACACCACCACCACCTACATTATACTTATTAACCCCTAAACTGCCGCTCCCGGAGCCCACCGCCACTCTAATAAACTTATTAACCCCTAAACCACTGCACACGGACCCAGCTGCAACTAAATAAAGTGTTTAACCCCTAAACCGCTGCTCCCGGAGGCCACCGCCACCTACATTATATTTATTAACCCCTAATCTGCCCCCACCTACACCGCCGCCACTATATTAAATTTATTAACCCCTAATCTGCCCCCCTACACCGCCGCCACTATATTAAATTTATTGACCCATAATCTGCCCCCCCTACACCGCCGCCACCTACATTATATTTATTAACCCCTAATCTGCACCCCCTACACCACCGCCACTATATTACATTTATTAACCCCTAAACCTAAGTCTAACCCTAACCCTAACACCCCCTAATTTAAATATAATTTAAATACATCTAAATAAGTATTCCTAGCATTAAATAAATTATTCCTATTTAGAACTAAATACTTACCTGTAAAATAAACCCTAAGCTAGTTACAATATAACTAATAGTTACATTGTAGCTATCTTAGGGTTTATTTTTATTTTACAAGCAAGTTTGTATTTATTTTAACTAGGTACAATAGTTACTAAATAGTTATTAACTATTTAATAACTACCTAGTTAAAATAAATACAAAGTTACCTGTAAAATAAAACCTAACCTAAGTTACAATTACACCTAACACTACACTATAATTAAATTATGGCTAGATTTAGAGTTGGGCGGTAGCCGTCAAAACCAGCGTTAGAGGCTCCTAACGCTGGTTTTTACCGCCCTCTGGTATTTGGAGTCAGTCAGGAAAGGGTCTAACGCTCACTTTCCAGCCGTGACTTTTCCATACCGCAGATCCCCTTACGTCAATTGCGTATCCTATCTTTTCAATGGGATCTTTCTAACGCCAGTATTTAGAGTCGTGGCTGAAATGTGCGTTAGAAATCTAACGACAAGACTCCAGCCGCAGAAAAAAGTCAGTAGTTAAGAGCTTTCTGGGCTAACGCCGGTTTATAAAGCTCTTAACTACTGTGCTCTAAAGTACACTAACACCCATAAACTACCTATGTACCCCTAAACCGAGGTCCCCCCACATCGCCGCCACTCTATTAAATTTTTTTAACCCCTAATCTGCCGACCGCACACCGCTGCCACCTACGTTATCCCTATGAACCCCTAATCTGCTGCCCCTAACACCATCAACCCCTATATTATATTTATTAAACCCTAATATTCCGCGCCCAATGTCGCCGCTACCTACCTACACTTAATAAACCCTAATCTGCCGACCGGACCGCGCCGCTATTATAATAAAGTTATTAACCCCTAATCCGCCTCACTCCCGCCTCAATAACCCTATAATAAATAGTATTAACCCCTAATCTGCCCTCCCTAACATCGCCGACACCTAACTTCAAGTATTAACCCCTAATCTGCCGATCGGAGCTCACCGCTAAGCTAATAAATTTTTTAACCCCTAAAGCTAATTCTAACCCTAACCCTAACACCCCCCTAAGTTAAATATAATTTAAATCTAACGAAATAAATTAACTCTTATTAAATAAATGATTCCTATTTAAAGCTAAATACTTACCTGTAAAATAAACCCTAATATAGCTACAATATAAATTATAATTATATTGTAGCTATTTTAGGATTAATATTTATTTTACAGGCAACTTTGTATTTATTTTAACCAGGTACAATAGCTATTAAATAGTTAATAACTATTTAATAGTTAACTAGTTAAAATAATTACAAAATTACCTGTAAAATAAATCCTAGCCTAAGTTACAATTAAACCTAACACTACACTATCAATAAATTAATTAAATAAAATACCTACAATTATCTACAATTAAACCTAACACTACACTATCAATAAATTAATTAAATAAAATACCTACAAATAAATACAATTAAATAAAATAACTAAAGTACAAAAAATAAAAAAGAACTAAGTTACAAAAAATAAAAAAATATTTACAAACATTAGAAAAATATTACAACAATTTTAAACTAATTACACCTACTCTAAGCCCCCTAATAAAATAACAAAGCCCCCCAAAATAAAAAAATGCCCTATTCTAAATTAAAAAAAAAAAATGCACTACTCTATTCTAAATCCGATCAGCCAATCGGATTGAACTTGAATCTGATTGGCTGATTCCATCAGCCAATCAGAATTTTCCTACCTTAATTCTGATTGGCTGATAGAATCCTATCAGCCAATCGGAATTCGAGGGACGCCATCTTGGATGGATCCGCGTTGGCTGGGAAGAAGATGGCTCCGCTCCGCTCCGGAAGAAAGAAGATTGAAGATGCTGCTTGATAGAAGACTTCATCCCGATGATGGACTTCCGACTTCAGCCCGATGATGGATTTCTTCAGCCGCCGCTTGGATCCAGACTTCAGCCCGAGGATGGACGTCACTCTTCAGCCCCCCGCTTGGGCTTGGATCAAGACATTGGAGGCTCTTCTGGACAGATCGGGACCCGGTGAGGTGAAGACAAGGTAGGGAGATCTTCAGGGGCTTAGAGCTGAATTCTTTGGGGCATGCCCCGCAAAGGGCCCTTTTCAGGGCTGGTAAGGTAAAAGAGCTTTGAACTTTTTTAATTTAGAATAGGGTAGGGCATTTTTTTATTTTGGGGGGCTTTGTTATTTTATTAGGGGGCTTAGAGTAGGTGTAATTAGTTTAAAATTGTTGTAATATTTTTCTAATGTTTGTAAATATTTTTTTATTTTTTGTAACTTAGTTCTTTTTTATTTTTTGTACTTTAGTTAGTTTATTTAATTGTATTTATTTGTAGGTATTGTATTTAATTAATTTATTGATACTGTAGTGTTAGGTTTAATTGTAGATAATTGTAGGTATTTTATTTAATTAATTTATTGATAGTGTAGTGTTAGGTTTAATTGTAACTTAGGTTAGGATTTATTTTACAGGTAATTTTGTAATTTTTTTAACTATTTTAGCTATTAAATAGTTATTAACTATTTAATAGCTATTGTACCTGTTTAAAATAATTACAAAGTTGCCTGTAAAATAAATATTAATCCTAAAATAGCTACAATATAATTATAATTTATATTGTAGCTATATTAGGGTTTATTTTACAGGTAAGTATTTAGCTTTAAATAGGAATAATTTATATAATAAGAGTTAATTTATTTCGTTAGATTTAAATTATATTTAATTTAGGGGGGTGTTAGTGTTAGGGTTAGACTTAGCTTTAGGGGTTAATCCATTTATTAGACTAGCGGCGAGATCCGATCGGCAGATTAGGGGTTAATTATTGTAGGTAGCTGGCAGCGACGTTGTGGGGGGCAGATTAGGGGTTAATAAATATAATATAGGGGTCGGCGGTGTTAGGGGCAGCAGATTAGGGGTACATAGGTATAATGTAGGTTGCGGCGGTATATGGAGCAGCAGATTAGGGGTTAAAAAAAATATGCAGGTGTCAGCGATAGCGGGGGCGGCAGATTAGGGGTTAATAAGTGTAAGGTTAGGGGTGTTTAGACTCGGGGTACATGTTAGAGTGTTAGGTGCAGACGTAGGAAGTGTTTCCCCATAGTAAACAATGGGGCTGCGTTAGGAGCTGAATGCTGCTTTTTTGCAGGTGTTAGGTTTTTTTTCAGCTCAAACATCCCCATTGTTTTCTATGGGGGAATCGTGCACGAGCACGTTTTTGAAGCTGGCTGCGTCCGTAAGCAACGCTGGTATTTAGAGTTGCAGTGGCGGTAAATATGCTCTACGCTCCTTTTTTGGAGCCTAACGCAGCCCTTCTGTGAACTCTAAATACCAGCGGTATTTAAAAGGTGCGGGGGGAAAAAAGCATGCGTAGCTAACGCACCCCTTTGGCCGCAGAACTCTAAATCTAGCCGTAAATTAACTACAATTAAATACAATTAAATAAAATTATCTAAAGTACAAAACCCCCCCCAATAAATTACAGAAAATAATAAAAAATTACAAGATTTTTAAACTAATTACACCTAATCTAATCCCCCTAACAAAAAGCATGCGTAGCTAACGCACCCCTTTGGCCGCAGAACTCTAAATCTAGCCGTAAATTAACTACAATTAAATACAATTAAATAAAATTATCTAAAGTACAAAACCCCCCCCAATAAATTACAGAAAATAATAAAAAATTACAAGATTTTTAAACTAATTACACCTAATCTAATCCCCCTAAAAACGAGCACGTTTTTGAAGCTGGCTGCGTCCGTAAGCAACGCTGGTATTTAGAGTTGCAGTGGCGGTAAATATGCTCTACGCTCCTTTTTTGGAGCCTAACGCAGCCCTTCTGTGAACTCTAAATACCAGCGGTATTTAAAAGGTGCGGGGGAAAAAAAGCATGCGTAGCTAATGCACCCCTTTGGCCGCAGAACTCTAAATCTAGCCGTAAATTAACTACAATTAAATACAATTAAATAAAATTATCTAAAGTACAAACCCCCCCCCAATAAATTACAGAAAATAATAAAAAATTACAAGATTTTTAAACTAATTACACCTAATCTAATCCCCCTAACAAAATAAAAAAGCCTCCCCAAAATAAAAAAGCCCTACCCTACACTAAATTACAAATAGCCCTTAAAATGGCCTTTTGCAGGGCATTGCCCCAAAGTAATCAGCTCTTTTACCTGTAAAAAAAATACAACCCCCCCAACATTAAAACCCACCACCCACACAACCAATCCTACTCTAAAACCCACCCAATCCCCCCTTAAATAAATCTAACACTAAACCCTTGAAGATCACCCTACTGTGAGACGTCTTCACCCAACCAGGCCGAAGTCCTCAACGAAGCCGGGTGAAGTGGTCCTCCAGACAAGCAGAAGTCTTCATCCAAGCCGGGCAGAAGAGGTCCTCCAGACGAGCAGAAGTCTTCATCCAGACGGCATCTTCTATCTTCATCCATCCGTCGCGGAGCGGGTCCATCTTCAAGACATCCGACGCGGAGCATCCTCTTCATCCGGATTCTTCTTGAACAATGACGGGTCCTTTAAGTGATGTCATCCAAGATGGCGTCCCTTCAATTCCGATTGGCTGATAGAATTCTATCAGCCAATAGGAATTAAGGTAGGAAAAATCCTATTGGTTGATGCAATCAGTCAATAGGATTGAAGTTCAATCCTATTGACTGATCCAATTAGCCAATAGGATTGAGCTTGCATTCTATTGGCTGATTGGAACAGCCAATAGGATTAAAGTTTAATCCTATTGGCTGATTGCATCAGCCAATAGGATTTTTCCTACCTTAATTTTGATTGGCTGATAGAATTCTATCAGCCAATTGGAATTGAAGGGACGCCATCTTGGATGGAGTCCCTTCAATTTATGGCCGTGTTCGAGTAGAGCTCCATATCCCTAAAGCGGTAAAACGCTATCTAATGGCATAAATAAAACCTCAAACTTAACCTTATGTCATAATCTTCAGCCGTGGAGCTTGCCCTGCACTGGGAGGTGCTACAAAAACTAGCTGTGAGTGTATAAAGAGGAACGAACAGCGGGAGCAGCCGCTCATCATAGGGGGCCTGAATTGCAACGCAGTTACAAACAGACCGGGCACCAACTGTGAATTCATCGCCGCTAAGACTTAGCAAGCAGCGGCTAAAGTGGTGCGACGAGGTCAGAGGAACACTGGGTGACCAGAGCAAGAGCCGCACAGTGAGTACATAGGGGACCGGTGTGCGGGCTGGGCGCCTGAACAGACAGCAACTGATTGCGGCGCCATACATAAAACCTTGCTGGGCGGCATTAAAGGGGGAAAAACACACAACTATACTGCCGCTCCTGGGAACTAACATCCTGTCCCCAGTGTGTAGAGGTTAATAGAAAACAGCGCACAGCATGATAGGGTAGAACAGACGCCATATCCCCTGTCCTAAATATACAACACCAGTGACGCAGCACTATAAGCAGACGGTGGGGGGCATATCTTGAGAGACACATTTGAGCACAAATCACAATACAGCAAAAAGGACACAGAGTTAAAATAACAACAGATCTCACTTTTTATTAAAAAAGATAGGCTTGACACAGTTTAAAGAACACAGTTGTTTTGAGGCATTTCTGTAAACTGCACCAACGCTTGCCCTGTACAATAGTGTAGAACAGAATAAGCTCTGACCACTCAGAGGCCTCAGGTAATGCCTGGTAAAAAGCCCAATAAAGCAGACAAGGGCACAACACCTAGACCATTAACTAAGTACCTTAAGCAAATAGATACCGCTGTGATCCCAACATTAGAGGACATGTCTAACCGCCAGCAGACAAATTCACAAGCACAACAAACTGACCCGCAAGATCAGCCTCTTACAAAAGCAGACATGCAGATCCTCTCCTCAAAAGAGGACATACAAAATGTGATGATGGAGGTACATGGCCTCTTTACAGAGCTGAGAAAGGACATAAACTGCTTAGAAACAAGAGTGTCACAAGTTGAGACTGCCACCTTGCAACAGAACTGTATGTATGTGCAGAGCCAGTATGATTCTATGCCAGCTATCACAGAAAAAATGGAAGACCTGGACAATCGTTGTCGCAGGAACAACATTAGAATCAGGGGTGTCTCGGAAACAATACATCCGCCAGCTATAGAGGGCTACCTCCAAAGCCTTTTTTGCACTATCAAAGGGTCTCCCACATCAGCAGATGTCATAATGGAACGGGCACATAGGGTGCTGAGACCCAAACCTCCCCCTAAGGGACCTCCCAGAGACATTATTGTCAAATTCTTAAATTATAAAGATAAAGAGGAGATACTTAAGTGCGCGAGATCTAAACATCCCATAACCCACGCAGGAGAAGAAATTCAGCTGTATTCAGATCTGTCGCCGGTCACGCTCCAGAAACGTAGGGAACTAGGGCACATAACCACGACCTTAAGGGCAAACAAAATCCCATACCGATGGGGATTTCCAGTGTCATTAATTGCCACAAATAATAACAAAACAGTGACTTATAGGCCTGGAACGGACCGCCAGATCTTCTACGCAGATCTCTCCATTGAGGCGGTCAGTAAAGCGTCTGCGGGTTCGGCGCTCATAACCCTCACCTCTTGGCCATACCTGAACAATCATCTGGGTTTCTCCTACACTAGGACATTACAAGAGCTGTCGAAGAGGGGCCTTGCCCGCTTAGGGTGTGCACTGGCATGCCTGAGTATCTTTTTTCATATCACCAGTCCTTACTGGTGAACCATGTTGAACAATTATTAGAACTGTATGAATGCTAGAATGTATCCACTATAGCCTGAAAGCAGATAGAGGGAGGGGGGGAGAAGAAGGGGGGAAAAAAAGGAGAAAAAAAAGGGGGGATAAAAGAAAAGAAAAAAAAAGGAAAAAGGGAGAGAAAAAAAAATTGCTTCGTATATATTCCTATACAAAGATTCGTTTTTCTTTATTGGTTAAAATGAAAATGTTCAAGTGTTTAGTATACAATCTTTAATAGTTACAAAATCTTTACGCGAAACATTCTCCCATAGTTTGATGCCCCCCTCCGAGTTGCAACTCTTGCTACTCGCAACCATAACCTACTATATACTATATACCATATATAGAAAGTTAGCCTCTTATATGAGATTAAATACAACACCTTATCTCACGGAGAACACTACACTGTAGACCAGCTTCTCAACGATAGTAGGAAGGGCAACGTTTGCACTCAGATAAGAAGGTGATTAGTGGATACTCTGACACGGGTATAGGCTCTATAGACAATTAATGGAGCTTTTTTATGCATCACATTAGTTACGCAAATCTTTCCAATATGTACCAACCACCCTCCATAGAAGTGTATTTGGAACTCTCCCCCTTAGAAGTTTATCTCCCCTACCCTAACATATGCCGTTTATTAATCTACACTCCTGGGCGCAAAGTGGCAACTAGGAGAAGGTTTCAGTTACTTAAAAAAAGTTTTGCTTGCTTAAGGGTTACTACCCCGGTAATTACCAGTTAAGGAATAAGAGTTACTCCCACTACAAGCGACTGATTGTTCTACCTATCGCTGTGGGAAAAGTTGGTATCCTTTGTTATAATTGTTTTGGGCTTGATACTGCAGGACCATGGACCAGGACTACGATTAAATGTTTTCTATACACTACAAACAGCTTTTTCTTCTCTCTTTCTAGTAACTAATAAACTCTTTTGCTCTTCGTACTTTCTGTCTTTCCCATCTTTCTAATCCTTCCCCCTCCCTCCCTTTTTTTTTTTTTCCTCAGCATGGAAGGCAAGAAGAGCAGATTTCAGACGCACCCTCTGACACTTACAACAATAAATGCCAAAGGCCTAAATGACAAGGGTAAGAGGTCTATAGCATTTAGAGACCTTAAAACATTACATAGTCACATAATATTTATACAAGAGATACGCTTCCGTAGAGGAAGAGAGCCAAAGTGGCACAACACCACCTATCCAACTGCTTATTTTTCCTCAGGATCCTCAAAAAAATGTGGAGTTGGAATTCTCATACATCATTCAGTTCCGCTTAAGGTAACGCATACGGAAAGAGACCCTGGCGGGCGATATTTGGTACTGTTAGGAACACTTTACGATCACCCTATCACTCTCGCAACTGTATACACACCAAACATCTTCTAGCAACTATTCATGAAACAAGTTTCTAAAGTGCTCCTAGACCACTCAAAGGGAACAGTCTTTGTGGCTGGAGACCTTAACGTACCCCTGGATCCACAACTTGATACGTCATCAAGTACATCTAGTGTACCACACAAGACTCTCAAATCAGTAAAAACTACTCTTTCTGACTTATTACTGCATGATACCTGGAGAACACTACATCCAACTAGTAGAGACTATACCTTTTTCTCGTCCCCTCATAACAAATACTTGATTATAATCTTACAGACACAACAGGACTGAACATGATTAGCACGTGTGACATAGGCTCTATCACCTGGTCTGACCACGCACCGGTTACATGCACAATTGACTGGCCTGACACCACCATGACCTCATACATATGGAGGCTAGATGACACACTCTTAACCACTCCGCTTATTAAAAATGAACTGCAAAAATCTATCACAGAGTACTTCACGCTCAATGATACATTGCAAATACCAACTTCAACCTTGTGGGAAGCACACAAGTGCGTCATGAGGGGCGAGTTTCTTAAGCACAAGGCTAGGCTTGTCAAACAGCATAAAGAAATACACACGCGTTTATTGACATGGAGACCAAACGTAAATTAAACCCCACCTTTGAAAAAGCTTAATTGCGAAACATGTCAGGGGAAGCAGGGACCTAACCGTCTCTCTCCATTAGTTTTAATCAGCAGTAGCATTCTATGGGCCAGTTTGATATGATATAAACAAGAGCTGCACTATATACATTATAGTCCTATAGTCACTCAGTTGACGGCTATTTGACTTATTAGTCGCAATTAGAATTGTAGTATATTTTGACTTCAATACGGGCTATGTTTTCTGCTGGGGCAACACGATAACAACGTGTATGTACTCTTAAGCAGTTAGCTGCCGTACGGCACATATTATATATGAGTAAATTATTCGTCGGCATCAATATAATGCTAGACTTTTATTTGCTGAGGGTCTCAACACCATTACTATAGTGTACGTGTAAATCCAGGGGCTACCATATTTAGATAAAACGATACAGTGCTTCAGGTTGTGGTTAATTTTTTAATTAAATGTGCCGGTACATATCCGATATAAAATATTGAATGTGCTGGGGGACCAAAATTTACTATTTCTATCATTTATGTGTAGATCCAGGGGCCGACATAATAAGGTATAATAATAAAGTGCTTTATATTGAGGCAAATCTTTAATAGACCTCTTTGCCTAATAACCAAAAACCTCAGTGTATATAAAAGCGGGGCTTTTTGGAGCCGGTATTAACTAATTGATAGTAGCTTTAAATTGCTGACCGAAGTGTAATGCTTACAAATAGCGCTTTTTAACACACAAGTAAGGCACACTGACCAACATATTGAATGTGCTGGGGGACTCAACTTTATTATTATTATAATTTATGTGTAGATTCAGGGGCCAGCACAGTAAGGTATAATAATAAAGTGCTTTATATTGAGGCCAATTTCTAATAGACCTCTTTCACCCCACAACACAAAACCCCAGTGTGTAGAAATAAGCGGGGCCTTTTGGAACCGGTACTAACCAATTGATAGCAACTTTGAATTTGCTGACCGGAGTGTAATGTTCACAAACAGCGCTTTTTAACGCACCTGTAAAGCACACTGACTATCTACGCATTATGAGTTAATCGTTGCAATCCCAATTCTCTAACTGTTATTAATATAATGTGTAATACATGTAGAGAATTTATCCTATGTGGCCAATATTTAATGCAGAACACAATATAAGCCGAATACCAGTGAGCGTATTATAATAAATTGTGTCCCATAACACAGTATTAGAAAGTCTAAGGAATGTTGTATGCATTTACTTAGCAATCCTAATAATATTTTTTCAGTACTCTATTGGTGAATTGAGAATATCTGATTGGATACATACCGTTGGATTATGTGAATAACGGCAGCCTAGTAATACCATAAATTAATTCACTGTTCTATTTACCTGCAATTGTAGAAATCCACCTAGGTAATAGAATTTTATTAGACATCAGTATACTATAGGCTCAGCTGTTTCCCAATAATAAGTCACCGGGTGTTTGAAAACTTATCAGAAAGCCCTATCAGTGGCTAATTAGTATATTTGGAAGATCATCATATACCCAGCCTATACGACAACGGTATATCCAGCATTGATTTTGGAGTATATGTCATTTGGACACCTTTTTATACCAATAACGGCTCATATTATCCCCTTTTAGAGTGCTTGCTGGATCAGCGATTATTAGGCACAATACAAAGCTATTATTGGCCAGCTTAATTTTGATGTCTGTATGACAATTCAGTAACACATGTGACGATTGACAAGTTAGCTCAGAACACTACATTTGGTATTTGGTTTTGGTACAACATAACCACAAGTGTGTACACACGTCTTCCATAGACTCCTTATTGGATTTCGTAGTTGCAATATATTTATTTTGGTGACACATTTATATGGCCCAACAATACATTTGAGACAGTTTCTCCTATTGCCAATTGAAGCCAGTGTTCTAGAAATTGTACTAATTAGCCCTATTCCTGGCAAATTAATACACACCTAATAGTATATATCTAGCCTCATTGGTTGTCCGTGCTCAGGCCCCCAGATCTAGCCTTATCTATGTATGCAGCTCTTCCTCCCATGCATTTCTAGGCCAAGCGGATTTCTCGCTACTGTGTTTTTAATGTAGGCCATTTTTTCTTTATATTTTCACCTGTTTTTATTTAATTTAATAATAAAAGTTGAGTTTTAACTTGTCCTTAACCAGACATTCACACTTGTAATTTGCTGTTCTCTTGTACATTATGTCTACAAGACTGGTTTGTTGAGTGCTATTAGTACATTCTTGTTCAGTTTTCAACTGAATTTGTTCTATGTATTCTTCTTTTTTATTTACAGCACACGCCCTATTGCCTTCTATAGTTAAACACACGATACGTGACGTAATTATCCATAACTAATTAGGGCAACAACCTTGGTAGTGCCATCATTTTTCCTCTTTTGTTTTAGAATAATAAATTAAACCCCAATGATGAAGATACTAAAAATGCACTTTATAAAACAAGACACGAACTGAAGCAGCATCTGATGTCAGCATACGAACGAAGGCTGCTGAACACAAAGCAACAATACTATGAGGGAGGTAATAAACCCAGTAAACTCCTGGCCAGATCGATTCGCAGTACGCAATTTAAGTCCTATATTCATCATATTGACACTACAGGGGGTAACAAACTTAAAAGTAGCAAAAGTATAGCGGCAGCCTTCCACTCCTATTATAACAAATTATATAATATCTCAAAAAATATGGTGACTAGCACACAGCCTGCAGAGACAGCCATAAAACTACGAAAAATAGATGAGTACTTAGCCACACTAGGGCTACCACAATTGAATGGAGCTGAGGCAGATAGCTTAGATGCGCCCATAACATTGGAAGAACTGACGCGCGCAATCAGAGACCTGCCTAGCGGAAAAAGCCCTGGCCCAGATGGGCTCATGCCAAAGTATTATAAAACATTTCTTAAAACACTAGCTCCACACATACTTCAATTATTTAACAACTTACGTGAAGACCCAACGATGGTCAGCACAATGCTTGAGGCACATATCACAATCATACCAAAGCCAGGTAAATCGCCCACCGCTCCAGAGAATTTTAGGCCCATATCACTGCTGAACACAGATATAAAGATACTGGCCAAAATATTAGCAACTCGTTTAAACCGATACCTCCCAAGTCTTATATCTATTGACCAGGTTGGATTTGTCCCAGGCAGGGAAGCATAAGATAATACCTCCAAGGTCATACAATTAGTTAATCATGCTAGAGTTGAGGGTATCCCGGTGGCTCTCTTCTCGACCGATGCGGAGAAAGCCTTCGATCGGGTAGATTATTTGTTTCTGCGCCGGGTAATGGAAGTCATGAATTTTGGAGACTCATTTTTGAATATGACATTCGCCCTGTATGCCTCCCCTAACTCACGCATCCGGGTCAATGGCACCTTGTCGGAAACATTTAAAATATCGAATGGCACTAGGCAGGGGTGCCCTCTATCCCCACTGCTATTTGCGCTATCGATAGAGGCCCTAGCTCACAAAATTAGAGGGAATGATAACATCACAGGTATAAAAGTGGGAGAGGCAGAGTATAAGCAGGCCTTGTATGCAGACGACATACTATATACCTTTACCAATATTGACACCTCGGTGCCCGAACTTCTCGAGGAGATTAATGCCTACGGGGCGCTCTCTAATTTTCACCTTAATCTTGCGAAAATCTGAACTCTTAAACATCAGTGCCACCCCTGAACAAGTACACTACCTCCAAATGAATCATGGGGTCTCAGTAACCACAAAACAGCTGTGCTATTTGGGTGTTTACCTATCCAATAACTTACAAGATCTATACCGCAACAATTACTTAAAATTAAAAAAAGAAATAGTGCAGGATTTGTCGTCCTTGAGAAATAAACCCCTCTCCTGGTTGGGCAAAATCAGGGTAATTAAAATGAATATCTTACCGCGGATATTGTATATCATGCAAACTGTACCAATCGCGCTCCCGAGGGAATATTTACCCCAGCTACAGACGGTGTTAGAGCAATTCGTCTGGGCAGCCGCAAAACCTAGAGTACCCAGGAAAACAATGTACCTACCACGAGATAAAGGGGGTTTGGGGTTCCCAGATCTGGCCGCTTATAGACGTGCTATTCTACTGCAACAAATTGTAGAATGGTCACATAATACTTTGCATAAAGCCTGGGTTCAGTTAGATATAAAAATCTTTAAAATCAATAACACAGGAACCCTGGCTTGGATCTCGCCAGCACTGCGTCCTAAACATATAGGTAAATACCACATCACGTCAGAGATTCTACACGAGTGGGACAAAGTAATAGCAACTAACATGCACATCTCTACTAAATTTTCACCCTTATTACCCGTAATAGAGAACCCTGAACTGCCTTATTATAAAATGGGCACTCGCTTGAGTGCCCCATACCCACTTAAAACGGGGTGTTTGCACCACATAACAGAGAAAGTGAAGTTTAAGACACAACAGCAAATGATAGAAGCAAACAGAGATATATTTGCGTCATGGTTAAGGTATAATCAGATGATACACTACGTGACACACCATGCACGTAAGAGTGCACTAGGAAGGGAGCCCACTTCATTTGAATACCTATGTATAGCAAAAGAGCCACAGCGGAGATTAATCTCTAAGATTTATAAACTTTTGTTGGTAGCACCAGATGTGCAACTACCCACATACACTAGAGCATGGAATAGAGACCTGCAAACTGGCATAGGTCAGGATGACTGGCTTCAGTCATTCGCCTTGGTCAAACGCTCATCAATTTCAGCCCACATCCAAGAAATCCAACTAAAACTAATGTGCAGGTGGTACCTCACCCCGATGAGGCTCCATAAATACTATCCCTCCGCTAATCAATTATGTTGGAGGGGCTGCGGCGAAACAGGCACGCTTCTACATATAAGGTGGTCATGCCCAAGATTGTTACAATTCTGGCGTGAAGTATTCAGGCACATCTCAATGAAAATATCTGTGGATGTTCCTTGCACACCAGAGTCAATCCTTTTCCTACACATACCAAAAATAAAAGAGGCACACACTCAGGCCCTTCTTTTGCTTATGATCACTGGAGCAAAGAAACTCATACCAAAAAAATGGAAATCAGCAGATATCCGGACATTAGACGAGTGGCATACAACAGTCAATGATATACTATTACTAACATTAGAAAGACTACATTACCATAAGATTAACCAAATAGTCACGCATGAGATGATGTTGGCTCAGTGGAGGGGTACACCTCTGTAATTGATTCCGTGTCCACCTTGAATACAAAGGCAACATCACAACAGGCCCATGCTCAGATGAGTAAACCCCCCCTTTTTTTTTCTTCTTCCCCCTCCTTCCCCCCTCTAACCTCCCCCTTCACACTCTCTCTTTAACTACTAATCTTTCTTTAGATGGTCTAGATCTAGCTCAACACACATTTCAGCTTTGATAATCTTTTTTGAATTGTGTTACCTGAAATTGTTGAAATTGAAATGGTTAAAATGATAGGCTTAGTGAAAACAGAACTGCATCAAAGCACATGGGACTATATTAATGTTGCAGCCTATAGACTGTTATACTGCTTAATCCTTTTCATTGCAACAAAGACCAGATATACTTTTATGTAATTAATAATCCTGTTGTACATTGCAATTGATTAATTCCAATGCGTCCATGATGCTGAATACTTTTTTATTATGTATAATTGTTTGTTTTTTTCCTTTGTCTTTTCTTTATGACAATAAAGCCTATTTAAAAATAAAAATAAAAATAAATAAAAAATATTACTTTTATATTGAGGAAAAAAAAGATTTTAAAAGGGTTAAAAAGGTATACGGTAAATGCCAAGTGTTTTGACTGGAAAGGGTTCCAATGTATATATATATATATATATATATATATATATATATATATATATATATATATATATATATATATATATATATATATATATATATATATACAGTATCTCACAAAAGTGAGTACACCCCTCACATTTTTTTAAATATTTTATTATATCTTTTCATATGACAACACTGAAGAAATGAAACTTTTCTACAATGTTAAGTAGTTAGTGTACAGCCTGTATAACAGTGTAAATTTGCTGTCTTCTCTAAATAACTAAACACGCAGCCATTAATGTCTAAACCGTTGGCAACAAGTACACCACTAAATGGAAATGTCCAAATTGGGCCCAATTGGCCATTTTCCCTCCCCGGTGTCATGTGACTTGTTAGTGTTACAAGGTCTCAGATGTGAATGGGTAGCAGGTGTGTTAAATTTTGAGTTATCGCTCTCACACTCTCTCATACTGGTCACTGGAAGTTCAACATGGCACCTCATGGCAAAGAACTCTCTGAGGATCTGAAATAAAAAGAATTGTTGCTCTACATAAAGATGGCCTAGGCTATAAGAAGATTGCCAAGACCCTGAAACTAAGCTGCAGCACGGTGGGCAAGACCATACAGTGATTTCACAAGACAGGCTCCACTCAGAACATGCCTCGCCATGGTGGACCAAAGAAGTTGAGTGTACGTGCTTAGCGTCATATCCAGAGGTTGTTTTGGCAAATAGACGTATGAGTGCTGCCAGCATTGCTGCAGAGGTTGAAGGGGGGGTTCAGTCTGTCAGTACTCAGACCATACTGCATCAAATTGGTCTGCATGGCTGTCGTCCCAGAAGGAAGCCTTTTCTAAAGATGATGCACAAGAAAGCCCACAAACAGTTTGCCGAAGACAAGCAGACTAAGGACAGAGATTACTGGAACCATATCCTGTAGTCCGATGAGACCAAGATAAACTTATTTGGTTCAGATGGTGTCAAGCGTGTGTGGCGGCAACCAGGTGAGGAGTACAAAGACAAGTGTGTCTTGCCTACAGTCAAGCATGGTGGTGGGAGTGTCATGGTCTGGGCCTGCATGAGTGCTGCCGGCAATGGGGAGCTACAGTTCATTGAGGGAACCATGAATGTCAACATGTACTGTGACATACTGAAGCAGAGCATGATACCCTCCCTTCGGAGACTGGGCCGCAGGGCAGTATTCCAACATGATAACGACCCCAAACACACCTCCAAGATGACCACTGCCTTGCTAAAGAAGGTTTTAAAAAATTATACTAAAAGCATAAAAAATAGGGTGGGCCAAATAGTAAAGGTTCTAGTGAATATGTAAATATGCAGTTATATGGGACAAAAGAAAAAGTGTATCAAACTGAAAAAAATAACAGAAAAATAAAAAAGACAGTGAATATAATAAATCTAATAAACAATTGTGACCAATATTGTAAAGCGATATAAAAATTGGTATCTTTTTTCAAAAAAGTTAAAAAAGAACACATTTCCGTGAGAATATAAGTTCATATATAAAAGTTCATGTGGAGGCAGCTTTTCTTGAGGACGATGGTGAGTCAGTGAATCTAAGAAGTAAAAACAAAAAGAAAGCGCCTCATGGTGTAGCAATCACAAATAGATGTGAAGCAATGTGCAGCATAAGGTGAACAGGTACTCACAAGTGTGAGGGTACTCTTTGTGAAAAAAGTGCAAATGAGCAGGCTGACTTTTAACAGCAGTCAGTACGCTGGAAGGACGATATCCTAAAGATAGCAGGATAAACTGGATGGATATCCACAGTAAAGCTGGTAGCCCCTTATCCATGTAAGGTGATGTACGTCTCCTCCAAATAGAACAAGGTAAAACCTCCGGATGGCGTACCAGCTGCAGAGGATTCAGACGGGGGGTAGCAATATGGAGGAACACACAAAGATGGAATAATGTTTGCTCCTAGTAACTGGTCTGACAAATGAGTATGGGAGTTCATAAAAGGATTAAAAACATCCAAGTATGATAAAAATAAGAATTATTGAGCTTAACAATGCGTTTCTCCTATCACATCCGATGTATGTCTTTTTAAGCCTCATGGCGGGCAAATTTTGTATCTTACCTGAAGAAATGGCCAAGAGCTTTGTGGCCGAGAAACGCTTTGTTACGCTCAATAATTTCTTGTTTTTATCATACTCGGATGTTTTTAATCTTTTTATGAACGTCCATATTAACGTCCTTCCAGCGTGCTGACTGCTGTTAAAAGTCAATCTGCTTGTTTGAACTTTTTTCACAAAGAGTGCCATCATACTTGTGAGTACCTGTTCACCTTATGTTGCACATTGCTTCACATCTATTTGTGATTACTACACCATGAGACACTTTATTTATTTTTTTACTTGCTAAAGAAGCTGAGAGTAAAGGTGATGAACTAGCGAAGCATGTCTCCAGACCTAAACCCTATTTATCATCTGTGGGGCATCCTCAAAATGAAGGTGGGGGAGTGCAAGGTCTCTAATATCCACCAGCTCAGTGATGTCGTCATGGAGGAGTGGAAGAGGACTCCAGTGGTGGTTAAGGCAGTGCTAGAAAATAATGGTGGCCACAAAAAATATGGACACTTTGGGCCCAATTTGGACATTTCCACTTAGGGGTGTATTCACTTTTGTTGCCAACGGTTTAGACATTAATGGCTGTGTGTGGAGTTATTTTGAGGGGACAGCAAATTTACATTGTAGCAAAGTGTAATTTCTTCAGTGTTGTCACATGAAAAGATATAATAAAATATTTTAAAAAATGTGAGGGGTGTACCCTCTTTTGTGAGATACTGTATGTATGTGTGTATGTATACATGTGTACATATTATTATTTTAATTATTATTAATATTATTATTATTATCAGGTATTTGTACAGTGCCAAAAGATTCCGCAGCGCTATAAACATAGACGGTATACAAGATAACATTTATAGGGATCAAATGGGTAGAGGGTCCTGCCGAGAGTTGCACTGTTGTAGTCGGCTCTTATGAAGGTGATCTGCAAACAGCTGGGGTCATAGGCTTACATTCTAAGGGGTTCAAGGGGAATGCAATGGAGTTAGGAAAGGTTAGTGTAGGTTGTATGCATCCCTGAATAGTAGAGTCTTTAGGGCATGCTTGAAGCTGTTAAAACTAGGGGAGAGTCTTGTGGAGTGAGGCAGGGAGTTCCACAAGATGGGAGACAGTCTGGAGAAGTCCTGAAACGGGAACGTGAGGAAGTAACAAGAGAGGAGGAGAGTAGGAGATTGTGTGCAGAGCGAAGGGAACGGAATGGAGAGTATATAGAGACAAGGTCTGACATGTATGGGGGAGCAGTGCAGTTGAGGGCTTTGTATGTCAGAGTTAGGATTTTGTGTTTAATCCTGGAGGCAAGAGGGAGCCAGAGAAGGGATTGGCAGAGAGGTGCAGCAGATGAAGAGCGAAGTGTAAGGAAGATGAGCCTGGCAGAGGCATTCATTATGGATTGTAAAGGAGCTAGGCGGTAGCTAGGGAGACCAGAGAGGACGGAGTTGCAGTAGTCAAGGCGGGAAAGGATGAGAAAGTGGATTAAAATGTTAGATGTGTCTTGTGCAAGGAAATGTCTAATTTTGGAAAAGTTTTTAAGGTGGAAGCGGCAGGCTTTAGCCAAGGACTGAATGTGAGGAGAGAAAGAAAGGTCTGAGTCAAGTGTGACACCAACACATCGGGCATGCGGGGTAGGGGAAATTATGGAATTATCAACAGTTATAGAAAATTGTGGGGTGGAGATTTTGGAAGAAGGGGGAAAAATAAGTGTGCATACATGTGTATTTATGTGTGCAAATATACATGTTTACAAATACATATATATAAACAACACATATATGCATATATAAACATATATACACACATATATATAAATATATATATATATATATATATATGCAATTTCATTTTTAATCAATCTTAATATGTTTTAATGTTTGTTTTTAACAGAAATACTTAAAATTCCTATGTTCTTCACATGTGTATATATATTCATATAGCTATATCTATATAGATATATATTAAAAAAATATTCATTTATTGTGTGTATATATAGATAGATAGATAGATAGATAGATAGATAGATAGATAGATAGATAGATAGATAAACAAAATGAATATTTTCTTCTAAGTGAAGAATATAGGGATGTGAAGTTTTCCTAACGCACCTTCGGCTATAGCACAGTTGGTCTAGTCCAGCTTCAGGTTAGCACTCAAGAGTAGGGATGGGCAAATGTTTCGCAACATTCGAAAAACGGCACAAATTTTAACACATTCGTTCGTTCAAATCCAATTTCGAATGTTTACATAACATTCTAACATTCGATTTTCGAATGTTAGGTTTCGAATTTTACGATTACATTCGAAAATATTCTTTTCGAAAAATTCGAATTTAGATTGTAATAGTATTTCTAATGCTTTTTCTTTAAATATAATATTCGAATTAAGCAATATTCGAATTCGAAAAATTCGAATTTAGATTGTAATAGTATTTCTAATGCTTTTTCTTTAAATGTAATATTCGAATTATGCAATTTTCTAATTCGAAAAATTCGAATTTAGATTGTAATAGTATTTCTAATGCTTTTTCTTTAAATGTAATATTCGAATTATGCAATACGTGTATTCGAATTCGAAAAATTCGAATTTAGATTGTAATAGTATTTCTAATGCTTTTTCTTTAAATGTAATATTTGAATTATGCAATATTCGAATTCGAAAAATTCGAATTTAGTTTGTAATAGTATTTCTAATGCTTTTTCTTTAAATGTAATATTCGAATTATGCAATACGTGTATTCGAATTCGAAAAATTCGAATTTAGATTGTAATAGTATTTCTAATGCTGTTTCTTTAAATGTAATATTCGAATTATGCAATATTCGAATTCGAAAAATTCGAATTTATTTTCGAATTCGAAAAATTCGAATTTATATGTTTGTAATAGTATTTCTAATGCTTTCTTTAAATGTAATATTCAAATTATGCAATATTCTATATGGAAACATTCGAAATTATATATTTGTATCTCTTATGTATCAATTTACTAGATTCCCACCCTACCACATGAACTATTGAACTTCTGAATAGTATTTGTTAAATAGAATGTTAAATTTGAAATTTCGAATGTGGACATTCGATATAATTATAAACATTCGAATTCGAAAGTGACATTCGAAAACTGTAAATAACATTCGATTTTCGAATTTTTAAGAATATTCGTTCTTATCGACATTCGGATTTAGAATTCGAATTTCAGTAATAACATTCGTTCTACATTCGAAATTCGAAAATTTACACATTCGCCCATCCCTACTCAAGAGATAATATTAAGTCTATGGGTAGAGGGAAATACGTCCCTGAGCCTTTTGCTCACATGCTAACTTTTTATTTTAGCTTGTAATACCAGCAACCTGGGAGCACAAATGTTTAACCTTGAGTGCAGTTAGTACTTATAAGCAATAAAACTTTATCGCTCCACCACTCGCTGCTATCTCAGATTGAGCAGGCTGAACAAAACCATAAGCTACAACCGACTGACGAAGCTAAAACACAAGAGTTGGCAACAGTCAGGGGAAACTTACTGCAATATCTGCAAGAAGAGTACCAGAAAAAGGCGCTGATGTTGAGACAATTATACTTTGAACACGGGGATAAGGCGGGGAAACTACTGGCCAGAGCGATTGCAAGGAAGAAATTAAAAGCATTCGTACATCACTTAAATGATAAGGGAGGAGTGATGAAATCCGATGCTGACTCGATTGCAGACATCTTTAGAGATTATTATGAATCTCTGTACAATCTAACTACCAAAGACCCAGATGAGGGAAACCTCCCACAACCATCGCAAGACGACGATCTTGTTCGGGAGTACCTCGAGAATACTGACCTCCCTAAGCTGACAGAGCAGGACAGGGACTCACTGAACTACCCAATCACTATAGCAGAAATAAAAAAAGCAGTTAAAGATCTCCCCTCAGGGAAAAGTCCGGGACCCGATGGCTATGGCCTCAAATATTATAAAACATACATAGATCTGCTTGCTCCTATCCTGGTGGACGTGTTCATCACCCTTCCCCGGATACCCAAGCTCCCAGGCTCCATGTTGGAGGCCTATATCACGGTGATACCCAAGCCGGGGAAACCGCAGGACAAACCCGAAAACTTTAGACCTATATCGCTCCTGAACTCAGATGTTAAGATCCTGGCCAAGGTCTTGGCATCCAGAATAAACAGACTACTACCTGGCCTGGTGTCAACTGATCAGGTAGGGTTTATAACACCTTGAAACTCTTGCAAATGATCACACATGCCCAGCTTCACGGGATGCCACTCTCCCTGGTCACCACAGACGCTGAAAAAGCATTTGAACGGGTGAGTTGGTCATTCATGAAGCTCACGCTACAAAAATTCGGCTTCGGAGACAAAATTATAAACATGATTATGTCCCTGTATTCCTCTCCAAACGCGAAGGTTAGGGTGAACGGTACGCTCTCTAAACCATTCAATATTCACAATGGCACCAGGCAGGGGTGCCCTCTCTCGCCACTATTATTTGCGCTCACGATTGAGGTCCTGGCGAGTAGAATCAGACATAACCCAGTAATCAGGGGATTCTTGATGGGTGGCAAAGAGCAAAAACTCTCAATGTATGCCGACGATATTCTTCTATCTATCTCGGACACTCCGGACTCATTAAATGAGGCCATGACCGAGCTCTCGGCATATGGAAAGGTATCAAACTTCCTGCTTAACCCACAAAAGTCCAAAATACTGATTGTCAACGAACGACCCGAATTAATTGAGGCGATGCGAAATAGCTGCCCAATTAAGATTGCACGCCATTCCATAAAATACCTAGGGATAGAAATCACTCCCAATGTGAGAGAAACAATTGAGACAAATTATAAACATATCAGTGACGAGATAATAAAAGATCTAAACAATTGGAAAAACAAGACCATCTCATGGATGGGGCGAATTGGGGTAGTGAAGATGAACATCTTGCCAAGAGTACTCTATGTGATGCAGACAGTACCCATCTCCCCAAATATGCAATATATCACTCGAATCCAGAAGGCAATAGAAACCTATATATGGAATGGCACAAAACCAAGAATCAGGAAATATACCACGTACCTACCCAGAAATGGGGGGGGGGGGTCTGGGAGTGCCCTTGCTGAAAGAATATCAAAGAGCCATCTCACTACAACGGTTAGTGGAGTGGAGCCAAAACATGCGCAACAAAGCATGTGTCCAAATTGACAACGATATCCTGGGGAGGGGTAACGTGGGTGCACTGGCATGGATCTCAGCCAGGAGCAGACCACCTGCCTTGACACAGTACCCATTGATAAAGGAGGTGTTTGAGGTATGGGACAAAATACTTTGCAAAGAACCACACATATCCACACCCCACTCACCGAACACCCCAATCAAAGAAAATCCCGATTTGGGAATAGAATTTAGACCACACACAGCGGGTGAGTACTACGCCCTGGCGGAAGCATCAGTAACTAATGCTTTGCAACAAGGGACACTCAAATCACAGACTGACCTAGCAGAATGGGCACCAGAAATATTCACTTCATGGTATCAAGTAGCACAGATGCAACATTACATATCGACACATCACAACATAACAGACCTCACCAGACAAAAAACACCATACGAGGCTCTTTGCACCATGACGCAGACTCCATCACATCTGGTATCTTTAATATATAAAACACTACTGACTGGGGGAACATCCTCCTTACCGACATAACACAGCTGCCTGGCAAACTGACCTTGGTCAGGACATAGACACCAAAGATTGGATTAAGATCTTTTCAAAAGCTAAAAAAGCGTCAGTATCTATGAAACTCCAGGAAACCCATTACTGAGCAGATGGTACATGACGTCCCAACGACTACACAAAATTTACCCCCATGTGGATGGGGGATGCTGGAGGGGATGTGGGGAGGAGGGATCACTGATACACATTTGGTGGACATGCCCGCACATACGCCTATACTGGGAGGAGGTACTAGGAGAAATGAGCAGGAAATTTAAGATTATAATCCCGCCAAAACCCACATACTTAATATACCACGGGCTCCCCAAGGTGGTGGGAGAGGGCAAATATCTGCTTCTCCTACTGATGTTGAATGGCGCAAAGGGTCTAATACCCGTTCACTGGAAAAAAATGCAAAGCCCGACCCTGCAGGAATGGAAACATAGAGTTAGTGATCTACTTAGACTGGAGCGATATCACTACCTTAAGACAGGAAAACTTGCCACACATGAGATGATGACACTCATCTGGGAGGATAGGGGATTTTAATTAATGATAATACTCCAAATAGCCACTGACTGAGCAGGCGTCTGTTCGACGCCCATGATCAATCCCTAAAACTCCCCCCCTCCCACCCCCTTTTTTTTTCTCCTCCTCCTTATGCTCTCTCACCCCCCTTCTGACTCCCCCCTTCTGACTCCCCCCTTCTTATACCCTCTCACCCTTACTGTAGAATGCTGATTTTTCACTTTTCCTGCCTTACGAATGGTTACGTGAGGCCACAACATTAGGAACTATAATTCAAACTCAGTGATATGTAACAGAAAGCCGAGTTACTACTAAGGTTATAAAGGAAAAGTCCTGATGTTAAATTTTAAAGTAAAAGTTTAATTGTTAAAATCTATGCCATCACGCAGCGAGCTATACAGCTGGCTGAAACAAGCTCAGATGAACGCAACTTTACCACAATGCAAAAGTAAAGAGAAACAGACTAATCGCTACCAATACACGAACTTTCAACAATCACAGAGACATTAGAAACCCAGGAACGGGTTCTACAGTAAGAATGTTTTGATTGCTTCATTTAAGCTTAAAGATACGTAACCTTTGTCATTGTTTGTCCCATATTCTCTTCAATAAAGCTTGTTTGAAAACTTAAAAAAAAAAAAAAAAACTTTATCGCTCCACTTGTAATCTAGGCCATAGTTAATATTCCATTCCAGAACTCAGCTGGTCAACCAATCAGGCGCAGCAGTACATACTCGACAACCACCAGCCTTTCTCATCTTAAAAGTTCAAAAAGCTAGTGGTTCCCAAGTGGAGATGAATTACAGCTATGTGTTTAGCCCATACAATTCCTGAAGGATTTATGTGGCAGGGATGTAAAAGGTCTTGAGGGCCGAGCTCTACTGATACTTGATGAATTAAGTTGGGACAGGAGGGGTGGGGCAGCAGGTGTGGTGTGGATGTGTCATCAGTGGGCTGGGGAAGTTCCTAGAAACAAGGGCATTTGGCCTGATGAGTAAAGGGACATGAGGAACAACAGATAGACTTCTAAACCTTTGACAATCCCTCAATATGTCGGGCAACTGGGCAATTAGGAGGACGGGTTTAAACCTTTTGGTGTTTAGACAGATTCACCAAGATTACAAGTTGTGTGCTAAACCTGGTGCGTTAATAATGCAAAAAGATGAGTGGTATTGCACTCTCCATAGCGCTGCCATTACAAGTTACTGAAAAAGCTTTTTTTGTTGTGCGATATGCTCCATACCGCACAATACCCAAGTCCTGACTTGTGCACGTTTTCCCCCATAGACATCAATGGAGAGAAAGTGTTAGAAAAAAACTAACACCTGCGATCGTGGAATGGTGATTGCTGTAACGCAATCCCCAATGATGTTTATGTGGAAAAGAAAGTTATGTAAACACCCTAACATAAACCCCTAATCTAAATACCCCTAATCTGCCGCCTTTCCGACATTGCTGACACTAAATAAAGCTATTAACCCCTAAAATGTCTCTCCTGCATCGTTAACACCTAAATAAACCTATTAACCCCTAAGCCGCCACCCCTGACATTGCCGATACTAAATAAACCTATTAACCACTAAACCACTGGCCTCCCACATTGCTTCTACTATAATAAAACTATTAACCCCTAAACAGCTGTCCCCCAACATCGCCAACACTACATAAATCTATGAACCCCTAAACCGCCGCCCGCCCCCACAAACCAACATGGTTATATTAAAGGGATAGTAAACACCAAAAATGGTATTGTTTAAAACAATAGAAAATCCCTTTATTACCCATTTCCCAGTTTTGCATAAAATAAAGGGGACATTCCAAGGCAAAACGTTTGTACTCAGATCAGTTAGTGCCTGCAAATTTGCCTTAAAGGGACAGTCTACACTAAAATTGTTATTGTTTAAAATGATAGATAATGCCTTTACTACTAGTTCCCCAGCTTTGCACAACCAACATTGATAAATTAATATTCTTTATAACATTTAAACCTCTAAATGTCTGCCTGTTTCTAAGCCACTACAGACAGCCTCTTATCACATGCTTTTTTATTTGCTTTTCACAACCCGAGACTGCTTGTTCATGTTTACCATATAGATAACATTGTGCTCTCTCCCGTGGAATTGTGTATAACACTGCACTAATTGGCTAAAATGCAAGTCAGCAGATAATAAATAAAAAGTCATGTGATCAGGGGGCTGTCAGAAGATGCTTAGATACAAGGTAATCACCAAGATAAAAAATATATTAATATAACTGTGGTGGTTATGAAAAACTGGAGAATGGGTTATAAAGTGATTATCTATTATTTTAAACAATAATAATTCTGGTGTAGACTGTCCCTTTAATGGGACATGAAAAAAAACAAAAAAAACTTTTTTTAAAGATTTCTGGGCTGTTGGCAATTTCTCTTTCAGCCATTGAACAACAGTTACCCAGGTATAAGATCCAACTGCCTTTTAGTTTCACTTTACATTTAAACAGGTTTTACTTTACCTCTTTATGCAAAAGCTTATTTGCGTATGTTTCACTGCTGTTCTGTCATATACATGATAGAATGATATTGCGTATAGTGTTTATGGATGCATTACGCTGACGAGCATCTCATAATAATACAATTAAGGTCTGTGCATAGCGACGGAGGAAACACTCACTGCACAGTAATTACAATCATATACAATTGTACACCGGGATAAAATGTAACGCTCTTCAGAACAAAATCAAACTAAGTATATATTTTCTATGAATACTTTACAATCAGTAATAGTCAGTCATATCATGTTATTCAATCAGAGGCCTGTAAATTGCAGTAGTACAAGCTATTCATAGCAGTAATTTGGATAATGATTTTATTAAATCGATATTTTACTTTTCCTCAGCCGAAACAACAGGTTAGTAAAATTGTTAATGTTTTACTTGCACAGATACCCATGTTCATGTAAAGTGGCACACAATCTCTTTCACACTGAGATAGATATGTATCTTTTGCTGGCCTAGATTCAGCAAAGCTTCCTGGGAGTGTAAACTGCTACTTTAAAAGTTCTACAAGATCTGCAAGGTGCCTCATTGGATAAAAAAAAGGGAGGTTATACACTGAAGACAGTATAGCACACACCTTGCTGCTTACCACCACTTACAGCCACCTCATGGTAAGAGTAACACCCGAGAAACTCATACTTATTGTTAACTCCACCACAGTAATCCACTAAGACCACCATTAAGAGATCCCCACCTAATCAAACCCCAAATAATTATGTTACTGTGACCTAAAAGCAAACATTTCCGACTACCCATAGGGACCCGTACCCAAGCAAGCCCTGGCAATCACCCCTTGTACTCCCCTCTTAACTCCTTTGACCCTTATTCCAGCATAGTTTTTTTTTTTTTTTTTAAGTTTTTTTATTGAGGTTCTGAAAAAGGCATACATAAAGTAAGAAAGACAAAATACAATGTCATAAAATACAGTACAACGCTATACAATAACATATAACACTTCTAAGAGGTCAATGCGAAAGTGTATTATACCAAGGTGATGCCTATTATGCTACATGCCCCCTAGCTGAAAAAAAAGAGGCCGCTCTTGGACCCCATGAATAGACACAGAGCCTTAAATTGGGGGCTATATCTTGGAAAGAGACCACTTTTGGATCTCTACATGAGAGCCTCTTTTACATATTGGAAATAACAGCTCATATAGAAATACAAGGTAGGATAATTTATATAAAAAGAAAATTATAGATATAACTCTGCCTGAGCTGTGACCATTGGCGGATCCAGGGGGGGGGGCAACGGGGAAATTGCCCCCCCCCCCCCCCCCCGAGAATATAGTGAGAGAGGGCTTCCCTATTCCGCCGGCGCCGCAGAGAGAGAGTGTGTGTTTGTCAGAGTGTATGTATCTATGTCAGAGAGTGTGTTTCTCTGTGAGTGTGTCTGTCCGTGTCAGTGAGTATGTGCGTGTGCCTGTCAGAGTGTATGTATCTGTGTCTGAGAGTGTGTTTCTCTGTGTGTCTGTTAGTGTCAGTGAGTGTGCGGGTGTGCCTGTCAGTGAGTGTGTGTCTGTCAGAGTGTATGTGTATGTGTATCTGTGTCACAGAGTGTTTTTCTCTGTGAGTGTGTCTGTCAGTGTCAGTAAGTGTGTGTCAAAGCCGCAAGTGTATCTGTGCCTGTCAGTGAGTGTTTTTGTTTAGGTGACTGCCCCCCTTTCAATCACATGGGAAATGTATTTTTACTCTCCTCTTTTTCTCTGTGGGTTCCCACCTCCATGGCTGAGATCATTAGTCTTGATCTCAGCCAATCCAATGCTAGTCCTTAGGAAAGCAATGGAAGGCTATTACGCACCAGACTGCAGTTTAGTACATTAGCTGTTAATTTTTCCATTGCAGACACCGTAAGCCGTGCTAGCAGACACCGTAAGCGGCCGTGCTAGCAGACACCGTAAGCCGTGCTAGCGTGATTTGTCTGAGGCGTTGGTTTTGAAGCGCCTTAGCCTCTGTTTTCCCTGCCAGGTACACTATTTTGATAGTGTTTGTTTGGAGGTAATTCTTATCATTAATTTTTACGTTTATTGTGTTTATATTTATAATTTAAATTCGATTCGATATTTTCTAAGCATTTTCTATGTGACTTATTATATATATTGTTTACACTCTGTGTTTAGGTCACTGAATTTGTGTAGCAATATTTGATATGCAGTGGTGACATTTCTGACGTCCTCATTCAACTTACTAATAACTTATATATTTTATTGATTTAAGTATAGATTGTGTGATTCTGATTTATTTATATATGGTGCTATATAGCGCTGTCTGTTTTTTGCTTATATTCTATATTCTCTGTTATCACTCTATACTGTAGTGTCCAGACTGCCAAGTAGTAACAGCAATTATGCAATACTGTTTATTTGGGCATTCGTCTGGAACATTTTATTTAAGATTATGACCCTGCTTTTATTATTTGATTTCAATCTATACATTATGTCACTTAAAGGGTTTGCTTAATTAGTAAATTGCAATCTTTATTGGCAAAATTAAAGGGACTCTATAGTCACCCAGACCACTTCAGCTCAATGAAGTGGTCTGGGTGCCAGGTCCCTCAGGTTTTAACCCTTCAGATGCAAACATAGCAGTTTCTCTGCAACTGCTATGTTTACATTTGGGGTTAGTCCAGCCTCTCTCTGTTGCTTTTAGTGTTTGGAAAGTGACACTGTTATCAGTATATTTCTACCTTTTTGCACATAATTGTGTATGGTTTGTTACGATTTTGTCTGTGAATATTCTGTTCTATAATCAGTATACAAACTCCTGATAAAAAAAGTTTACAAAACTGTTAAATAATAAAGTTATATGTGGTTAAATGTTACCTGTTTCTAATTTTTTAAATCCATAATTTAGAAAGACAAATGTGACTGTTTTTAAATAAGGTTAGAGCTGTACGATAGGTTAAATAAAATAGTCTGTTCTATAAGCACTCATTATTTTCTGTCCGCCGCCCCAAAAAAATCTGGAAGTGCCCCTCCCGAGACCAGGCTCTGGATCCGACACTGGCTGTGACTAAGGTATAACAATTTAATATTAAGCAATAAATGATAAATAATAGGCGGAGCTGCATTTAGAGCTTAGAGACCAAAGCTGCATATAATATAAAAAATTAAACACTTGAAAGGAAGTTAAACACCAGGCTATCACAGGGAAGGAATCTCACTTTCTGAGCTTAATAGCCTCTTATGAATGTAGGCAATAACATCACATATAGAAAAACAAGGTAGTATGATTTAACAATTATAGGATAACAATTTAATATGAAATAGTAGGCGAAGCAGTAAAAAAACCTAGAGACCATGGCTGCATAAGAAAATTAAACAGATGAGAGGGAGTCATAAACAAGGCTGTCACACGGAAAAAATCTCTATTTCTAAGCTACACACAAATAACATTTGCTTCAGCTACACTCTGATCAGTAAAAGATCATGCTTAGGACGTGTTCCAAAGTCAATGGCAGCCCACACTAAGGCTTTATAGTGAGCTAGTAAGGGGAAAAACTAGGTAAACATCCCACCACCCCGGCCGCTGGTAGCAGGACATAACCTCCAAAGTATGTTCATAAGATCCCCCATGAAGACAGTGAGAGCAGCTGAGATCCCCCAAAGTGTTCAGTAAATAAATCTGAAAGAGTACAGGGGGCCTACATACATTGTGTAGATGATCCTGAAATAAGTGTACTAATAGTAAAGAGTCAAATGGTGACAGAGCGTAACAGCACTATAGTAGATGACTGATCCACTACTGAACTAGGCATTCCAATAATGACAAATACGTTCTTTTGGAAGATTGTAGGCTCAGCTAAAGCAGGATCTTTAGGGTCATATAAATCAAGCTATATAGCAAGTAGATGAGCCATCTAGAATGTTATATTAGTAAAAAACAGTGCAAAGGCTGGAGCAGACTGGTAATGTGCGACCTGTCATGGCCGCCCCCCAGAAGTTCCCCCCATTCCAGCATAGTTTAAGCATTTTCTTTCTTCAGCTTTGATTAAAACCCCTGGACCTCCAATCTCTTCTGACCTTTTTTTATAAAATTTGTAAAATTAAAAAATACTTTCTTGAGAGTATCCAACACAGTAATCCTCTTTGATTACAATGGAGGGCATTGGATCGTTTCATGTCACTTGCAACCCCTATAAACAAAAAATAAAGAAAATATTAATTAGACAGAAGAAAGGCTTTATGGCAAAATTCAACTTATCCTCTCTTCTCATGAAAAATGTTTCTAACCAATAAGAGATAATCCTGAATATAACATGTTACCTGCAGAACTAATCTTGACTTGACTTTTTGAAGGATATCTACTGTACATGTGTATGACTAACTTAACACGTTGCGCATGACTTGTTGACCTACACAACATATACTGCATGTAATCATAGTCTTCCACATGATGTTGTACCTATTCTATTCCATTAGAAGACTCATGCAAAAGGTCTCACATGGCATGTGGAAGAGATTTCACATTCAAAGGTGTTCTAATCTATAAGAAGACCCAGGTAGCATTTGATTTTCTAGTGACTTTCCATCCTGTAAACTGCACTAATAATTTATTTTATTTATTAAGAGCATTTGACAAAAAAATGCGGTATGTCAGTGAATGATCTCAACTGTAATTTAGGGAACTGGTTTTCAATTATATTCTGAGATAGAACCCTTCTCGCACATAATTTAATGGTTCAGAATTTGGTGGTGCTTTACAAATAAATTAAAATAATAATAATATTCCCATGAAATAATCTAATTTTAGCTGAGATCATTTGTTTATTGGTACAACTTGAATTTCCATTCAAAGAGCTTGAAAGACTGCAGTTGAGGACTTCTGTTTTTTTATACAGACAGTGCTAATATGTTGTCACCCTGCAGAATATATTTCAGTACTAGGATAAGTGGTTCATTCTGATTTGGATAAGACATTAAATGGCAAAATATACCCCAGATGACTAGAATTTACAGTGATTGCTTTTTAATGCACAATAGTGGACCTACTCAACAAATAGCCCTGGTGCAAATTTGTTTGGGTCCCCCAAAGGTAATTTAGTAGCAAGCAATATACAGGTAAAACTCAAAAAATTAGAATATCGTGCAAAAGTTCATTTATTTCACTAATGTAACTTAAAAGGTGAAACTAATATATGAGATAGACTCATTACATGCAAAGCAAGATAGTTCAAGCCGTAATTTGTCATAATTCTGATGATTATGGCTTACAGCTCATGAAAACCCCAAATCCACAATCTCAGAAAATTAGAATATTACATGCAATCAATAAAACAAGGAACGTACATAGAACAATATCGGACCTCTGAAAAGTATAAGCATGCATACTGTATGTACTCAGTACTATGTTTGGACCCCTTTTGCAGCAATTACTGCCTCAATGCAGCGTGGCATGGAAGCTATCAGCCTGTGGCACCGCTGAGGTGTTATGGAAGACCAGGATGCTTCAATAGCGGCCTTCAGCTCTTCTTCATTGTTTGGGTTCAAGTCTCTCATCTTTCTCTTGGCAATGCCCCATAGATTCTCTATGGGGTTTAGGTCAGGCGAGTTTGCTGGCCAATGAAGCACAGTAATCCCATGGTCATTGAACCAGGTTTTGGTGCTTTTGGCAGTGTGGGCAGGTGCCAAGTCCTCCTGGAAAAGGAAGTCAGCATCCCCATAGAGCTCGTCGGTGGAAGGAAGCATGAAGTGCTCCAAAATCTCCTGGTAGATGGCTGCATTGACCCTGGACTTAATGAAGCACAGTGGACCAACACCAGCAGATGACATGGCTCCCCAAATCAACACAGACTGTGGAAACTTCACACTGAATTTTAAGCATCTTGCAGTGTGTGCCTCTCCATTCTTCCTCCATACTCTGGGTCCTTGGTTTTCAAATGAGATGCAAAATTTGCTCTCATCAGAAAAGAGTACTTTGGACCACTGAGCAACAGACAGACCACTGAGCAACAGACCAGGTCTGTTTTTTTTTAGCCCAGGTAAGACGCTTCTGATGTTGTTTGTAGTTCAGGAGTGGCTTGACAAGAGGAATACAACATTTGAAGCCCATGTCCAGGATCCGTCTGTGTGTGGTGGCTCTTGATGCACTGACTCCAGCCTCAGTCCACTTCTTGTGAAAGTCCCCAACACTTTTGAATGGCCTTTTCCTGACAATCCTCTCCAGGTTGCGGTCATCCCTGCTGCTTGTGCACATTTTTCTTCCACACTTTTCCCTTCCACATAACTTTCTATTAATGTGCTTTGATACAGCACTTTGGGAACATCCAACTTCTTTTGCGATTACCTTTTGAGGCTTTCCCTCCTTATGGAGGGTGTAAATTATGGTTTTCTGCACAACTGTCAGGTCAGCAGTCTTTCCCATGATTGTGATTCCTACTGAACCAGACTGAGAGACCATTTAAAGGCTCAGAAACCCTTTGCAGGTGTTATGGCCTTTTCACAATATTCTAATTTTCTGAGATTGTGGATTTGGGGTTTTCATGAGCTGTAAGCCATAATCATCACAATTATGTCAAAACACGGCTTGAACTATCTTGCTTTGCATGTAATGAGTCTATCTCATATATTAGTTTTACCTTTTAAGTTGCATTAGTGAAATAAATGAACTTTTGCACAATATTCTAATTTTTCGAGTTTCACCTGTAGATGTTACTTTGTATAATGATTTTTTAGGCTCAATATAGATAGATAGATAGATAGATAGATAGATAGATTATAGATAGCTCCCCTGTATTAGGATTGTACTTGTCTATATATAGACTAGCTGCTATGGGCCCTCCATCACTTGGGCCCTGGTGCCTCTGCACCTGCTCCACCAATGGTAATTCTGCCCCGTTAATGCAATTCCTTTAAAGTAAATGGTAGAATCAACCACCAAATGTATGTGAAACTTGAGACAACCTGCCTTTGCAACTATATTTCAACTAAAATTTAGTCTGAACTGGATTTATGTGCAAACAGCATATAAAATGTCCCTTTAACACAAAGATAAATGTTTATGGCAGCAACGCCCACTAAAAAAATATGGAAGATATAGGTGAAACAAGCCTCTATGACTGTCTAACATGATCTCACATTAACAACGAGGCCATGCAACAGTGTTACAAGTAGAGTTGCCACCTCAGCCATGTTTTCCCGGACACTTATGAGTTACACATGCTGCAGGGTGTGCAGGGAGGAACATGAATTGTGCAGCTGAACAGCAGGAAAATAGTGGCCCTGGACAGCAGTATTCATGTTCTTCCCTGCAGCATGTGTAACTCATAAGTGTCCAGGAAAGCATGGCCCAGATGGCAACCCTAGTTACAAGTTTCTATGCATCTAGCCCACAGACTTACTTTTTGTCATATAATACACAGTTGTTTATTGAAAATATGTGTTGTTTTTTCCCCCATGCATCTTATACACATAGGGGCCTATTTATTATGTGTCTGTCCGACATGATCCGATCAGCGGATCATGTCCAACAGACATCACTGAATGTGGAAAGCAATACACTCTCTGCATTCAGCATTGCACCAGCAGATCTTGTGAACTGCTGGTGCAACGTCGCCCCCTGCTGATTCACGGCCAATCGGCCGGTATCAGGGGGGTGTCAATCAACCTGTTCGTATTCGATCGGGTTGAATTGTGGCGATGTCTGTCCGCCTCTTCAGAGCAGGCGGACAGGTTATGAAGCAGCGGTCTTTAGACCGCTGCTTCATAACTGGTGTTTCTGGCGAGTCTGAAGGCTCACCAGAAACACGAGCCCACAAGCTCCATACAGAGCTTGATAGATAGGCCCCTAAAAGTATATGAAGTAGCTGTGGATCGCCATCTGCTGGTCAGTTCTGAAAACTGTAAGTGCTGAATCTTATATGTCAATCAAAGTGATCAGCTCAGGTAATACGGTAGTTTGAGGTGTTATCACACAGTGGACAGTAGTTCCACTGAGCTTGTTAGATTTACTGTCATTTTGGGGACACTGAATAAGAGGTACGGCATCCAATTTAATTACAAGTGTAATCACCTCCCTTTATCAGGTTAATCACCATATTGAATTTGAGTAGCAGCACCATGTTAATTAACTTAAAGGTTTGATTATATTGTGGACATTTAGGTAATTAGTTGGAGGTTTAATCACTGCAAAAATCAAGTTAATTAGTTAAAGGAGCGATTAAACAAATAATATTGAGTTAAACAGAGGTGAGATTCAATAACTGCACTTAAAGGGACGGTGTACTGTAAAATAGGTTTCTTCTTAATGTCATTCTAATGTCCTACCAGCTGCAGTTTAAAATGTAAAGGAAATTGTTCCTTTAGGTATGTTTTAGTATATAAAATGACTGTTTCTGTTAACAGAAACCACAACCCAATACAATGGGCTGATCTTGTTGGGAGAGAATATCTTGTTATCTTATATTTCTAATTATTTACTCAACGTCCTTCGTATCTTCTCTATTACTGTTTACTTAAAGGCAATAGAAAATTAACATTTTAAACTTTCTTGTGTATATGGTTTTTATGTAACCAGAACTTAAAGGGACACTGAACCCACATTTTTTCTTTCGTGATTCAGACAGAGCATGCAATTTTAAGCAACTTTCTAATTTACTCCTATTATCAATTTTTCTTCGTTCTCTTGCTATCTTTATTTGAAAAGGAAGGCATCTAAGCTAAGGAGCCAGACAATTTTTGGTTCAGAACCCTGCTTAACTAAATTAGTGTTAATAATTTAGTTAAATGTTCGCTTAGTTTATCTTTCACAGGTTTTCATAAGTGTGAAGATATCCTTGTAGCTATATTTCATTGGGATTACATTTTACACATAAACCAATTAGCTTTCTTTATTTAACTTTCACCGATGTTGCCTTGAGAGCATATAGACACCATTTTGGATTACTTCCCCTATTTTTCATAGATTTTTCTCATTGTTTGAGGAATACCAATAGGTACGCACTTATATTTGTTTATTATATATTAAGTCTAAGACAGCTCAGGCACTGGTTTAATGCACAGAGCTCATTTAATAGCTAAATAATGTTTTACAGTATTGTTGTATGATTATATTAATCATAACCAATTCTAAATGTTAGCTGGTAACTTATCTTTCTCCTATGCTTCTTACTATATCTGTCCAATTTTATTTTTATTTGTTTCCCTAGCTACATTACTACAAGCGGTATTTACCCGCTGTCAAAAACATCACTTTAATATGCCCATCCCCTCATTTTGTCAAAATACAGATGAAATATGTTTGTATATTCCAAGCAGCTAAATTCTATATGTACCTTATTAATTTGCACTCTTAGTTGGGTGTTAAAACTTACAGAGCTCAATATATTATTCATCCTTTAGTTATGGACACTTGTTTATCGTTATGGTTCATCTGTTGTTGGGTGTAGGGGCCACACCCAGTCAATAAGTAAGATTTATCCTTTTTTATACCGATTTATTTATGTTCACGCAATACAAACGTAGTCCCTGCTATATTTTGTTGCTACGGAGACAGGTACAACACTACAATGGAGTTACTTTGATTTGGAATATGTTTTTCATCTTCTAATCTTTATTTCATGTTGCTTATTCTTAATTTACTGAATATCTTGACTCTTCAATTAATAATAGCAATAGGGTAGGTTGCCAGCTATTCATAATACTAGCAGCGGTTGACTAGTTGAAAGCTGACACTTTACATAACTGATGATCCCCTCATACATTTCGATATGCTATAATAGACTAAATATGGTTCCCAATGCCATCAGAAAATCCAGGTGAATCCTAGTTACACTATACAATTAATCTCCCCCCCTCCCCATATAGAACTCTGGCACTAGGGGATTGTGTTTAGGGTCCTATAACACGGTTTCCCTCAAAACATAACACATTTAGGAATGACACCCCCCAACTAGTTACGCAGTTCTAGATGGCTCAGATGTACTTTTGCTTATACCTTTTAGTACTTTTTAACTATAAGCCGCTGTTTGTTTGTTGTTCATATATTGCATTATTTTGGATTCATATGAAGACTATTGTGTTATAATATCAATTTTATATTCAGGTATATTTTCCCACAACAGAATAATACACAGTATGATACTGTCTATTGCAAAATGATCTTTTACCTTAAGGTTCCTATTCTATTTCTAAGTATTTGGGAAACGTCTATACTACTTCTATTCATATGATTTATATTGTTCCTAGGCTAAACAATAGAAAATGTGAGGTTTATCTTCAACATGCTCAGTATTTTTTTGATGTAACAGATATGATTATTAGTGATGTAGCAAATAGTTCGCCGGCGAATAGTTCCCGGCGAATATAGCTTGTTCGCATTCGCCGCGGCGGGCGAACATATGCAATGTTCGGTCTGCCTCCTATTCGTTATCATTGAGTAAACTTTGACCCTGTATCTCACAGTCTGCAGACACATTTCAGCCAATCAGCAGCAGACACTCCCTCCCAGACCCTCCCAGCTCCTGGACAGCAGCCATTTTAGATTCATTCTGATCCTGCATTCTTAGTGAGAGGAGGGATAGTGTAGCTGCTGCTGATTTTATAGGGAAATTCATAGCTAGGCTAGTGTATTCAGTGTCCACTACAGTCCTGAAGGACTCATCTGATCTCTGCTGTAAGGACAGCACCTCAAAAAGCCCTTTTTAGGGCTAGAACATCTTTTTTTTTGCCTGTGTAACTTTGACTGTGAAACATCAGTCTGCTAGTGTAATCTAATTGCAGTTGCCTGCCTGCCAGCATGTGTGCCAGGCCCATTTGCCAACTAATTCCACCACTCAGAGTCATTTGTTGTAACACTAGTGTAAATATTTTAAAAAAAAACTTTTTTGACTGTGAAACGTGTGTGCCAGGCCCACTTGCCAACTAGTGCCACCAATCATATTTGTTATAACAGTAGTGTAAATATTTTAAAAAAAAACTTTTTTGACTGTGAAACATCAGTCTGCTAGTGTAATCTAATTGCAGTTGCCTGCCTGCCAGCGTGTGTGCCAGGCCCACTTGCCAAGTTAGTGGCGCCACTCATATTTGTTGTAACAGTAGTGTAAATATTTAAAAAAATAACTTTTTTGACTGTGAAACATCAGTCTGCTAGTGTAATCTAATTGCAGTCGCCTGCCTGCCAGCGTGTGTGCCAGGCCCACTTGCCAACTAGTGCCACCACTCATATTTGTTGTAACAGTAGTTGAAATATTTAAAAAATAAACTTTTTTGACTGTGAAACATCAGTCTGCTAGTGTAATCTAATTGCAGTTGCCTGCCTGCCAGCGTGTGTGCCAGGCCCACTTGCCAAGTTAGTGGCACCACTCATATTTGTTGTAACAGTAGTGTAAATATTTTAAAAAAAAACTTTTTTGACTGTGAAACATCAGTCTGCTAGTGTAATCTAATTGCAGTTGCCTGCCTGCCAGCGTGTGTGTCAGGCCCACTTGCCAACTAGTGCCACCAATCATATTTGTTATAACAGTAGTGTAAATATTTAAAATAAAAACTTTTTTGACTGTGAAACATCAGTCTGCTAGTGTAATCTAATTGCAGTTGCCTGCCTGCCTGCGTGTGTGCCAGGCCCACTTGCCAAGTTAGTGCCACCACTCATATTTGTTGTAACAGTAGTGTAAATATTTAAAAAAAAAACTTTTTTGACTGTGAAACATCAGTCTGCTAGTGTAATCTAATTGCAGTTGCCTGCCTGCCAGTGTGTGTGCCAGGCCCACTTGCCAACTAGTGCCACCACTCATATTTGTTGTAACAGTAGTGTAAATATTTAAAAAATAAACTTTTTTGACTGTGAAACATCAGTCTGCTTTTTTGTGTCAGGCTCACAGCGTATACTGTGCCCACTTGCCCAGTGCCACCACTCATATCTTGTTTAATAGTAGTGTAAGTGTACATTTAAAAAAAATAAACTTTTTGGATTGTGAAACATCAGTCTGCTTTTTTGTGTCAGGCTCACAGCGTATACTGTGCCCACTTGCCCAGTGGCACCACTCATATTTTGTTTAATAGTAGTGTAAGTGTACATTTAAAAAAAAAAATGACAGGCAGAGGCAGGCCACCCCGCAAGTGCCATCGTGGTCGTGGTGCTGTGATTCCCTTTGACCCTACAATAATGCCCAGTGTTCAGAAGCCACGTACCATGATCGCGAAAAGTTCTGAGGAGGACCTAGTTGACTGGCTAACACAGGACACCCAATCTTCAACAGCTTCCACTCGGAACCTTGACGCACCATCCACCTCCAGCTTAGCTTCGGGCACCTCTGAAGTGACCAGTGCCACTCGCCCACCTGCCGCCACCACCAACACTAGCACCACAGCAGCTTCACTTGATCTGTCAGAAGAGTTATTGAAACATCAGTTGGAAGAAATGAGTGATGCGCAACCATCATTGACAGAGGATGTAGATAACAGTGATATGTCTCAGTCAGGCAGCATTACAGACATGGACGTACGGTGTGATGATGATGATGATGTTGTACCCGCTGCTGCTTCCTTTGTTGATTTGTCAGATACAAGTGAAGCGGTTGATGATGATGCGTCCGTGGATGTCACGTGGGTGCCCGCTAGAAGAGAAGAAGAAGAGGGGGAAAGTTCAGATGGGGAGACAGAGAGGAGGAGGATGAGATGAGTTGGAAGCAGGGGGAGGTCATCGCAAGGAGCTAGTGGCACAGTCAGGCAGCATGCATCGGCACCCGGGGTCAGCCAGACAGCACACCAATCAACGCATGCTGTTGCCACCACCAGAATGCTGTCATCGCAGAGCTCAGCAGTGTGACATTTTTTTGTGTGTCTGCCTCTGACAACAGCGATGCCATTTGCAACCTGTGCCAAAAGAAACTGAGTCGTGGGAAGTCCAACACCCACCTAGGTACAACTACTTTGCGAAGGCACATGATCTCACATCACAAACGCTGAAGGAGCACACAAACTCAAAGCCGCCATCCTCCTCCTGGTCCAGCATCTTCAGCCACATCAACTACTGCTGTCCTCCTTCCCCCCTCTCAACCATCCATCACTCCGTGTCTCACCTTGAGCAGTTCCTGCTCACCTGCCCACAGTCAGGTGTCTGTCAAGGACATGTTTGAGCGTAAGAAGCCAATATCACAAAGTCACCGCCTTGCCCGGCATCTGACAGATGGCTTGTCTGAACTCTTAGCCCACCAGCTTTAACCATACAAGCTGGTGGAGTCTGAGGCGTTCAAAAAATTTGTAGCTATTGGCACACCGCAGTGGAAGGTACCCGGCCGAAATTTCTTTGCACAAAAGGCAATCCCCAACCTGTACTCGATTGTGCGAAAGGAAGTAATGGCATGTCTGGCACACAGTGTTGGGGCAAGGGTCCATCTGACCACTGATAGCTGGTCTGCAAAGCATGGTCAGGGCAGGTATATCACCTACACTGCGCATTGGGTAAATCTGCTGACGGCTGACAAGCATGGAATGCGTGTCTCTGCAGAGGAGTTGGTAACACTGCCACGACTTGCAGGCAGGCCTGCTGCTACCTCCTCTACTCCTCCTACTCCATCCTCTTCCATAACCTCTTCCTCGGCTGAGTCCTCTTCTGCTGCTGCGTCTTGCTCCACATGAACGGCACTCCCCCAGCTCCGCAGGTACTATTCCACATCTGGGATATGGCAGTGTCACACCGTCTTGGGGTTGACTTGCCTGAAAGCAGAGAGTCACACCGGAACAGCACTCCTGTCCGCCCTGAACGCACAGGTGGATCAGTGGCTGACTCCGCACCAACTGGAGATTGGCAAAGTGGTTTCTGACAACAGAAGTAATTTGTTGGCGGCATTGAAATTGGGCAAGTTGACACATGTGCCGTGCATGGCACATGTGTGTAATCTGATCGTACAACGCTTTGTGCATAAGTACCCAGGCTTACAGGACGTCCTGAAGCAGGCCAGGAAGGTGTGTGGCCATTTGAGGCGTTCCTACACGGCCATGGCGAATTTTGCAGGTATCCAGCGCGAAACAACATGCCAGTGAGGCGCTTGATTTGCGACAGCCCGACATGTTGGAATTCAACACTCCTAATGTTCGACCGCCTGCTCCAACAAGAAAAAGCCGTTAACGAGTATTTGTATGACCGGGGTGCTAGGACAGCCTCTGCGGAGCTGGGGATTTTTTTGCCAAGTTACTGGATGCTCATGCGCAATGCCTGTAGGCTCATGCATCCTTTTGAGGATGTGACAAACCTAGTCAGTCACACCGAAGGCACCATCAGCAACATCATACCATTTGTTTTCTTCCTGGAGCGTGCCTTGCGAAGAGTGCTGGATCAGGCCGTAGATGAGCGTGAAGAGGAAGAGGAAGAGTTGTGGTCACCATCACCACCAGAAACAGCCTTATCAGCATCGCTTGCTGGACCAGCGGCAACGCTGGAAGAGGATTGTGAGGAAGAGGAGTCAGAGGAGGAATGTGGCTTTGAGGAGGAGGAGGAGGAAGAACAATCACAACAGGCATCCCAGGGTGCTCATTGTCACCTATCTGGTACCCATGGTGTTGTACGTGGCTGGGGGGAAGAACATACCTTCAGTGAGATCACTGAGGATGAGGAACGGGACATGAGTAGCTCGGCATCCAAACTTGTGCAAATGGGTTCTTTCATGCTGTCGTGCCTGTTGAGTGACCCTTGTATAAAAAAACTGAAGGAAAACGACCTGTACTGGGTGTCCACGCTACTAGACCCCCAGTATAAGCATAAAGTGCCTGAATGTTACCAAATTCCCGCAAGTCGGAAAGGATGCAGCAGTTCCAAAATAAATTAAAAAGTATGCTTTACACAGCGTATAAGGGTGATGTCACAGCACAACGGGAATCATCTAACAGGGGAAGAGGTGAAAGTAATCCTCCGACTCCCACGACCACGCCGGCAAGGACAGGATGCTTAACAGACGTGTTGTTGATGGAGGACATGCGGAGCTTTTTAACTCCTATGCATCGCCACAGCCCTTCGGGGTCCACCCTCAGAGAACGACTCGACCGACAGGTAGCAGACTATCTCGCCTTAACTGCAGATCTCGACACTCTGAGGAGCGATGAACCCCTTGACTATTGGGTGTGCAGGCTTGACCTGTGGCCTGAGCTATCACAATTTGCTATAGAACTCCTGCCCCGCTTCAAGTGTTCTGTCAGAAAGGACCTTTAGTGCTGCAGGAGGTATTGTCACTGAGAAGAGAAGTCGGCTAGGTCAAAAAAGTCTAGATTACCTCACCTTTATTAAGATGAATGAGGTATGGATCCTGAAGGGACTGACATTGGGCGATACATTCGAGTAAAAAAGGCCTAATGAGATGATCTGCCTTGGGCTATAAATGGTCCACAAGCTGCTGTATTTTATCTTCGAATGCCGGATGACTTGCGTGACTTATCCGCCACCAACTAGTGTTCAAGCCGCAATGTTTTAGGGCACTTTCTGCCAGGGAAACAAACATCAATTTTTCTGGCCGCTGCTACAGCAGCGGCTGCAACAATACCTAATTTTTCAGGCATGTGTACATGTCAACTTTTTCTGGCCTTTGGTGCTGCACTGTGGCTTCAAAAAACAAAACAAAAAAAAGGCATTTAACAGGGATTAAAGTGATAGGAATAGTACTACTTAACACACCACTCATATCTGGTGGCACAGTAGATTGCACGCGCAGTGCCCCAAATTTGAAGTAGGAGGACCGACCAAGCATCTTTTTCCATCTCCAGCCCGGTTCCTAAAATCCATGCCATATACACATCCCCTGGCGCCGCAACTGCCTCTGGGAACCTTACCATGGGTTATCTGGGAGCAGGCACTGATTGGCTAGACTGCAAGTCTGTCAAAAGAACTGAAAAAGGGGCAGTTTGCAGAGGCTTAGATACAAGATAATCACAGAGGTTAAAAGTATATTATTATAAATGAGTTAGTTATGCAAAACTGGGAAATGGGTAATAAAGGGATTATCTATCTTTTAAAACAATAAAAATTCTGGTGTAGACTGTCCCTTTAAACGTGGAGTTTGGTCTGTCACTGTGAAGTGGGCGTAACCCTTACACTACATGATCGATACAACATCATACCTGATGTTTAAAAGCATTTGGGGGAACTTCCGGGCAGCGGCCATGACAGGTCTCAGATTCAGGTGCTGCTCCTGCTCCTAGAAGATTTGGCTTGATAAAATTCTCATCAAGGTGCTATTTAGCACAAACTTCTATCTCTCCCTAACAAGCTATCCATTCTGCAGCAGATAATTCTAAAATTTTGGAGCTGGTTGCAAGCACCAGGACACCGGAGCATATATTGAGGCTGCGGCCACCTATCTACCCCCCGGCAGAGTGCTTGACCGCTTCTGTCGTACAGCAACGCCAAAGGTGCGTAGCAACACTTATCAGACATGGAGGAAGCATATCTAACTATACAGTCCCTTCTGAAGACACAGGAGCTTAAGTTCGCTGCCAGATTTGACCGGCTCCAGCTTATGGTGGAAAGGGTGACCACAGCGATAGTCGCCCCTGCAGCCTCATCAGAGAACAAAGCAGACACTGCAGGACCGCGGCAATCTAATTTAGCGACAGCTGAGCAACACTTCATAGAGGATCGGACTTGCCTGCCAACACAGCCTACCTTCCATGATGAAAGAGAAGAACTTGGCATTCCGGATGAAGTTGCTGTGGTGGGCCTGAGGGACCGCGCTGCGCCTATGAAACACAGGAGTCTATACGTTGGGATATATAGACAGCTAGAGGCGCCGGTGCAGAAAGGAGCTTCGGGGACGCTATATGGTCCGAGAGTTCAGACAGAGGTGCCGCGGGATGGCCTAGAGGATTATGCTTCACCCACATTTGGGCCTAACAGTGAAGGACGGGGAGCCTCCAGCATCAGATGTGATTTAGCGGCAGTGATATGGCTTGCCATTCCCAGGGGAGTGAGTATCTACAGACAAAATAGGACTGGCGTGGGCTAGACTGTGGAGGGAGACCTATTGCCCCTATTCTATTCTAACTTTACCTTGGCACACGGGGACTTATTGAGTTTCATCTAGAATTATTCTCCCCACATAGGGGTAAGAGTTGGAATATTTTGTGGACTTTTTGATACCATGCCATTCGGTATCACAGTATAAAGAGGACTACTGCAGAGCAAGCGACAAGAGTACCTGATTACTCGTTTCTCTGAATTGTACATAGTTAATGTAATTTATCAGATTGGGTAATCTGTTATATATGCACTGTTAAGTTCAGCTCCTATACCCTTTCCTCACTGAGGTTGGGTGCTCCAGATATCGATCTACATATGTATATGAGGTACCAATCCCTGAGTCTTAAGGGCCTATATTTAGGTATAAAATGTAAGCAATTACAAGGATTAATGGGGTCATGTTATGGGCCACCCTTACACTTTGCTTAGTTAAGTGAGAATCATCTAACATTGTTAGTGTTAAGCAGCAATATACACCTGCACCATTGCTGGGGGAGCAGATGTAATGCACAACAGGACAAACATATACTAAGGTTCTCACTTGAAGATATATGTGTGTGTGTGTGCAAGTGTATGTATGCAGGTATGGTAAATACTGTTCAGCATTTCTATTGTACTAGACTTGGTGTTACATATTGTACAGTACTCCATAGAAAATCTTACAGACATGATGCAAGGATAAGTGTTAAATTTATAATATGTGGGCTTAATAGTTTCAGGGGACAGTTAAAAATATCCGTCACAATATATTATTTCTCACCTCATAGGAATTCATAGGACAAGGTGCACCTTTAAGATTATAATATTTGAATGTCCTCTATACAGTACAAGAGAGTGTATTTCTATTTTGGGGAGGATCTCAGAGGGCCCTTGCTGCTGTGAGCGGTTTCATATACCTTCAATATAGCTAGTTTTACAATATTTAAAACTTCAGAGGCATAGTATATTGTATAGGTGCCCAAAAACGGCGTATAGCCTATTTCTTTACATGATTATCACCTAGCATATATAACCTCCTGTGCTATGTAAGTAGCTGCCTAAGGCCCAGGAGAGGCCTTCGCACAGCTAGGAGGTCAGAATAAAAGATAATATTTTATCAACACTCTATTAAGGCATCCCCCAGAAATTACCTCTCACTTATACTTACTGTATGTGACCCATGAGTGGCCACCAACGTTTAAATGGGGTATAATTTTCCTTAATTTTCTGTATATTTAGGGGGATTCCTTGTTTCCATGTTTCCGTGTTTCTTTATTTTATGTTCTGATGTGTATGGTATGGACACACAAAGGCCTACTTTTTATTTAGAATTCTACACGAAAACTAAGCCGTTTGACTACTACTTGCTAATTTACTTACTGGTGTTCAAGCTAACTTGTACTTATTTAAAAAAGAGGTGCCACTCATGGCTTATTATATTTTCCTACTGTTTAGGATCTAATGTTGTTTATGGTCACTAGGACATGCCTTCTGTATAGGATACATGAGAATCAATGTATGTTGATAGGCGTGTTGCCATGACATATGTAAGATTTTGTTTTTGTATGCCATTGCTACCTCAATAAAAACTATTTTAAAAAAAAAAAAAAAAAAGCACATTATTCCAAACAATTTAGGAATGTTAGGTGATTTATGCCCTTTATGGCTTAAAACCAGACTCTGCATCAACTATGTAATTTTCCATGGGAGTTTTGCCATGGATCCCCCTCCAGCATGCCACAGTTCAGGTGTTAGTCCCCTTGAAACAACTTTTCCATCACTATTGTGGCCAGAAAGAGTCCCTGTTGGTTTTAAAATTCGCCTGCCTATTGAAGTCAATGGCGGTTCGCCCGGTTCTCGAACAGTTGCGGAAGTTTGAGTCCGCCGTTCCCGAACCGAAATTTTTAGGTTCCCAACATCACTAATGATTATATGTTGCGGTTAAAGCGGTCGATATGTTCTTCCCTCTACATATCTATTTGATTTTTGTAATACCATTTATCTGTTACACTGTATTTACAACCTCAATAAAAGCTCTTTTGTTCTGAAAAAGAGAAATCAGTTCAGCTATTTGCTATGTGCACAGCTACAGGACACATTTTTTTTATGTACATTAGAAGTCTTGTTTACTGCAGACTGATTTTCTGAATATAGTTCCTTTTGCATTTCATGTTTCTGTAATGAGAGCAAACTATGCGCACACTGGATGTCATTCGGAGTTTAGTAATTGCACATAACATCTCGAGATTAAGTTTCCCATTACACCAGCAGATGGGGACTCTGCGTAATCATCTTAACATTAATTTTGGAATTTGAAATTCCATTGTAATGTTTAATAAATATCATAAAAGTCCATGATTCCGAGCAGCAAACATCTGAGGAGATAATGTTCTGCACAGAGATGTCCCTTTAACACTAACTAAAGGTTTTATAAAGTGAAAGAAAATATCCGTGGGAAGGCTCCTTTAACTTTAATTTGGCAATTGAAAAGAAGTCTAAAACAAGAGGCAGAATTTTCAGGATGTAGAAATTAGCACAGGCGTATTGATAAACAAATGATTAATCACAGGGCCTCCCTGAGCCTTCTAAATACACAGATACCCAGACGTGATGGCAGTCGAAATCTTGATATAAGCAGGAGAAACTTAAGAAAGTATATTTAAATTGTGTGTAAGTTGAAAGCATATAAGATTAAAACTTTAAAACTTAAATATATAAATTGTATAATTATCAGATCTATTTAAAATACTCAGATTATATAAATAATATATGTATTGGTCTGGGAGATATACCTTATGCCTGATATACTATATTAGATAAGAGTCTGCTGTATTGAGTGGGTAGTAGGGATGGGCGAATGTTTCGCAACATTAGAAAAACGGCACAAATTTTAACACATTCGTTCGTTTGAAACGAATTTCAAATGTTTACATAACATTCTAACATTCGATTTTCAAATGTTCGGTTTCGAATTTTACGATTACATTCGAAAATATTCGAATTAGAAAAATTCGAATTTAGATTGTAATAGTATTTCTAATGCTTTTTCTTTAAATGTAATATTCGAATTATGCAATTTTCGAATTAGAAAAATTCGAATTTAGATTGTAATAGTATTTCTAATGCTTTTTCTTTAAATGTAATATTCGAATTATGCAATATTCGAATTCGAAAAATTCGAATTTAGATTGTAATAGTATTTCTAATGCTTTTTCTTTAAATGTAATATTCGAATTATGCAATACGTGTATTCGAATTCGAAAAATTCGAATTTAGATTGTAATAGGATTTCTAATGCTTTTTCTTTAAATGTAATATTCGAATTATGCAATATTCGAATTCGAAAAATTTGAATTTAGATTGTAATAGTATTTCTAATGCTTTTTCTTTAAATGTAATATTCGAATTATGCAATATTAGAATTCGAAAAATTCGAATTTAGATTGTAATAGTATGTCTAATGCTTTTTCTTTAAATGTAATATTCGAATTATGCAATACGTGTATTCGAATTCGAAAAATTCGAATTTAGATTGTAATAGTATTTCTAATGCTTTTAAATGTAATATTCGAATTATGCAATATTCGAATTTGAAAAATTCAAATTTATATATTCCAATTTCGAATGTAGACATTCGATATAATTATAAACATTTGAATTCGAAAGTGACATTCGAAAACTGTAAATAACATTCGATCTTCAAATTTTTAAGAATATTCGTTCTTATCGACATTCGAATTTAGAATTCGAATTTCGGTAATAACATTCGTTCTACATTCGAAATTCGAAAATTTTCACATTCGCCCATCCCTAGTGGGTAGCTGTATTGATGATTAAAATATTTGACTGACATTTATTTTTCTTTGTTTCAGGAATCTGGTGTGAATATGAAGTTCCAAATATGACTAGTAGATACTGGTATATAAAGGTCTATGTGATTTGTGCTGTGAATTATAGCATATGTTTTTATATACTTAGCATTAGAGATATAATAGATATGGAATTATATGATTCTATTAAAATCAAACAATAGTATGATTAATTATCAACTGATATACAAATAAAGTCAAATAAACATATATCTATATTGAATTACAACTACTAGTCCACTCATAGAAATATGACTTTCAATTACATATTTTAACCTTTTGACTGCTAAGCCATTTCCCACCTGTGTGCTAAGCTGGTTTTGATTTTTTAATTTTTTAAATATATATTTTTTTATTTTTTTTACAGATCCCCAAGACTTATACCTTTGGAAAGGTTAGGCGAATACCTTTCCAATGATGGGTCTTGGGGTCTGTAGCTGCTTAGATGCCTGAGATACAGGCTTCTAAGCAGCATGCCCCCATCTCCCTATACTTGTCATTGTTAATTTTAAATAAGGTTGTGCAGTGATGTCATCACGTCATTGCACGTGACGTCACTGCGTGAAACGTCAAGCCCCAGTGATGCCCGTCACTATACAGGCCAGATCACCAGGGTGGAAGTAGATGGGAGCCCCCACATTGCCCTCAAGTTGGGTGAGTGCTAGCGATGGCTCACAGCCGTCATCAGCACCTGACTGGGACAATTTGCATTGGCTCAGAGCCGTTGTTTGCACTCAAGAGATTAACATATTATGAGTAATATATATATATATATATATATATATATATATATATATATATATATATATATATATATATATATATATATATATATATATATATATATATATATATATATTCTAAATGTACCCATGTTTAGTCTAAAAAATATGCTCTCACTTATATTAGATGGACCATATACTGAACAGATAGTTAATTAATACTAGGAAATAATAAATATATTGAATATACATTTAAGAAAATATATTTTTTTGTAGTAGTATTTGATAATGAAACTAAATTCTGTTGCCTATTGTCCCCCCCGGTGTTAAATACGAGAATTGCAACCAAATGGTATTTTAAATTGTCAAGGAATTTAAAATTACCATATGCATTTCCAAGGGCCAATTAGAGATAAGCTCAGACTAAAAGGGTGTACCCAGAGAATTCCATTGGGTGATTTAGAAATGAAGGTGAAATTGGTCTCAGACAAAAAGACTATGCAAAGAAGGGAAGAGGACACAAAAAACACACTTTGGTTTGGGGCCTGACTTGGAATAACTCTCTGTTGATAATAGAGAAATACCTCTGTGTTTGTGATACCCTGTTTGCAAAAATACCTTAACGTATGACTTTGGAAAATCTCTGATTGGAAAAGCTGAAGCTCTCTTATTGGTATCTGGTATAGTATCACAATCTAATACTTTTAAAAGTTTATAGCAAAGATATTCTTTATAGCTATAGTTTAATTGAAGCTGTGTTTAAAGGGGAAACTTATAAGTTATATTTCATATTTCACAAATCTGTGTAGTCTATAAAAATCATATCTAGCATTAAGCGATTTACTATTAAGAGGGAAGGATTTTTGTATTTTGAAGTCATAAGTTAATATGAGTTACTGTGATATATTTAAAAAAATGCATTTATTATTGTGGATAAGTTGTAACTATTTAATGCTATATTAAGGGGTATATGTTGAGTTGATGAATTTGCGTAAAAATCTCTGGTTTATTATTTAAAGTATTATAAGACTATTTTTGGGTAATATAGTGAATTGCATTCCCTGGACATTTAATCAAATTTGTGGGATATTTTGAGTTAAGGTTAATTTATAAAAATATTTTGTCCATAATACTGAGGTGCCTTTAATTCATTCTGAGCAAAGGTTAATTTATAGAAATATTGTGTCCATACATGGGATAATAGATGATATTTATTGAATAGTAATTACTCTAAATGATTTATAGCCTGCTTGATATAGGATATTGTAACAACTAGACATATATTTGGTCATAATCAATACACTATTTTCTGCATAACTATAATCAATGTGTTTATAGAGATTAACTGGTTAGAATTTAGGAATTCATTTTATTTGAGATTAAATATTAATATTTATAATAATTTTATTGTCATAATTTCTAGATATGTCAATACATTACAAAGATGATATAATGTTTCACTGTAGTGTATTGACAAATTCTACTTTATTCATTAGAGATATTGTTGACAATAATTTTATACCGCTATTAATTATTAATATTCATAATTACAATACGTAACACGTTGGTAGCAATTGCTGCTGATAAATATACCAACATTACTGGAGGACACTCCTGACTGAGATGTATCAACACTCATCTTCGCCAAACCTAATATTCTAACGAAATCCTTTACCGCAACCAAGAGCAAACACTGTGTTCAGCTGACAAAACTACACTGCCACCGCCGCCCAGTCTACCAACATCAAAGTCTGTTACTCAATGCTGTGGTCTATAGTCTAGGAAACGGTGTTCATGACCCAATAAACACAGTGTTGAGACCCAGTAATGGGTGGCGACTTGTGGTTTGAAGAAGCCTGATCTAGAGCGCTCTGGTGAGATTATCTAAGAAGCTCCAAACAATTAGCCACAAGTTAGCTTGAGAGCTGATTGTCTCACAATGCAGCATTCTGTATGTGAAGGAGAGTCAATAGAATCCTTTTCATTACAAGATGGTGTGTGATTTCGCTTTATTCTGGTGAGTTTTTGATCATCGGGTTCTGAGAATTAGTAGGACATACCTATCAGCCAAAAAGTAAGATTAGGAAATACACAAACGATCATGCTTTTGTTGTTTAAAGTTTAAATTTAAACAATTTTTTTTTTTTACTAGTAAAAAAAAAGTCAATATGATATTTTCAATACTGCCGAGTAACTGCTCTTTAATATAAATGATAGAAAAAGTTTGAGTACAGCAGATATCCCAACTGTCGTATATAGCGTCACTGATTGGGAGCTCTGTGCCACTGTCCCTCCCTTATTTGTGGCTCCAGCTCTACCCATGGCCTGCCATGAGTCAACCGATTTTTAAGTTCTTGTTAAAGGGACAGTAAAGTCAAAATTAAACCTTCTTTATTAAGATAGAGTATGCCATTTTAAAACCTTTCTATCTTTCTTCCATTATCAAATTGTGCACAGTATGTTTTATAAGCACACTTTATGAGGCACCTGCTTGTACTGAACCTGTGCAAGCGTTCACTGTGTATACATATATGAGCCTGTGATTGGCTGATAGCTGTCCCATGATACAGGAGGAAAACTGAAGTATGTTTTTAAATGTGTCAGAAAAAAATGTTCTGCTCATTTAAAATTCCGAGTAAGGGTTATTGCATCATATTTTTATAATGTACTTGTTGGTTATACAATGCTACTGAATGAAAGTGGAAGAACAGACTGAACCCAAATTTTTTAATTTTGTGATTCAGATAGAGCATGCAATTTTAACCCCTTAAGGACCAGCGACGTACCCTGTATGTCACTGGCCTTTTTTTGGGACTTGATTGTTTTATAGCACGGTCTTGCCACCAGCGTTGAGACTGCTCTATTCCACAAAGCCTGCTGGAGGGAGTGCATTAATAGCGTGTTCTTGCTAGACTTGTGCTTTTATTTCCTGAAAAAACCCTTAACGACCAGTGGCATACAGGGTACATTGTGGTCATTAAGGGGTTAAGCAACTTTCTAATTTACTCCTATTATGAATTTTTCTTTGTTCTTTTGCTATCTTTATTTGAAAAAGAAGGCATCTAAGTTTTTTGTTTGTTCAGAACTCTGGACAGCACTTTTTTTATTGGTGGATGAATTTATCCACCAATCAGCAAGGACAACCCAGGTTGTTCACCAAAAATGGGCCGGCATCTAAATTTAGATTCTTACATTTCAAATAAAGATACCAAGAGAATGAAGAAAATTTGATAATAAGAGTATATTAGAAAGTTGCTTAAAATTGCACGCTCTATCTGAATCATGAAAGAAAAAATGTGGGTTCAGTGTCCCTTTAACAGTGCTATTTTCCACACAACAATTGTTTGCACAATCTAGTGACCCTTTTATAACTGTCCCTAATTGGCCTCAGTAGAGAAAGATACTTTATGCTTTATGGGCACTAAAACTTTACACTTATTTTTTAAATCTTGAAATAACTAATATAATTTAAAAAACACATCTACATATTATTATCAGTCTAATCTTTGCTGCAAGTATATCATTGTGTCTAGCATTTTGGAAATGTTTCAATGTCCCTTTAATTGTACATGTTATGAATTTATATGATTGGCAAAATATAAACAACTGGGGCTTTTAAACATATAATTCAGCCATCATCAGGTGACAGCTTCCTTTTTAGGTTGAAATACTTTTTATTATTGTTTTGCTGCATATATAACATATCAGTGCACATTGTGTATAGACATTTTTTAGGGATATTAAAGTATGCAAATTAAGGCCTAGATTTGGAGTTTGGCGGTAGCCGTGAAAACGAGCGTTAGAGGCTCCTAACGCTGGTTTTAGGCTACCTCCGGTATTTGGAGTCAGTCAAAAAAGGGTCTAACGCTCACTTTTCAGCCGCGACTTTTCCATACCGGAGTTCCCCTTACGTAAATTGCGTATCCTATCTTTTCAATGGGATTTTTCTAACTCCGGTATTTAGAGTCGTGTCTGAAGTGAGCGTTAGAATTCTAACGACAAAACTCCAGCCGCTGAAAAAAGTTAGTAGTTAAGAGCTTTCTGGGCTAACGCCGGTTCATAAAGCTCTTAACTACTGTGCTCTAAAGTACACTAAAGTACACTAACACCCATAAACTACCTATGTACCCCTAAACCGAGGCCCCCCCACATCGCCGCCACTCGATTAAATTTTTTTAACCCCTAATCTACCTACGTTATCCTTATGTACCCCTAATCTGCTGCCCCTAACACCGCCGACCCCTATATTATATTTATTAACCCCTAACCTGCCCCCCAAAACGTCGCAGCCAGCTACCTACAATAATTAACCCCTAATCTGCCGACCGCAAAGCGCCTTAAGTTACTTAACTTACTTAAATTATCCTTATGTACCCCTAATCTGCTGCCCCTAACACCGCCGACCCCTATATTATATTTATTAACCCCTAATCTGCCCCCCTCAACGTCGCCTCCACCTGCCTACACTTATTAACCCCTTATCTGCCGAGCGGACCGCACCGCTACTATAATAAAGTTATTAACCCCTAATCCGCCTCACTAACCCTATAATAAATAGTATTAACCCCTAATCTGCCCTCCCTAACATCGCCGACACCTAACTTCAATTATTAACCCCAAATCTGCCGACCGGAGCTCACCGCTATTCTAATAAATGTATTAACCCCTAAAGCTAAGTCTAACCCTAACACTAACACCCCCCTAACTTAAATATAATTTAAATCTAACGAAATTAATTAACTCTTATTAAATACATTATTCCTATTTAAAGCTAAATACTTACCTGTAAAATAAATCCTAATATAGCTACAATATAAATTATAATTATATTATAGCTATTTTAGGATTAATATTTATTTTACAGGTAACTTTGTATTTATTTTAACCAGGTACAATAGCTATTAAATAGTTAAGAACTATTTAATAGCTAAAATAGTTAAAATAATTACAAAATTACCTGTAAAATAAATCCTAACCTAAGTTACAATTAAACCTAACACTATACTATCATTAAATTAATTAAATAAAATACCTACAATTACCTACAATTAAACCTAACACTACACTATCAATACATTAATTAAATACAATACCTACAAATAACTACAATGAAATAAACTAACTAAAGTACAAAAAATAAAAAAGAACTAAGTTACAAAAAATAAAAAAATATTTACAAACATAAGAAAAATATTACAATTTTAAACTAATTACACCTACTCTAAGCCCCCTAATAAAATAACAAAGCCCCCCAAAATAAAAAATGCCCTACCCTATTCTAAATTACTAAAGTTCAAAGCTCTTTTACCTTACCAGCCCTGAACAGGGCCCTTTGGGGGGCATGCCCCAAGAAGTTCAGCTCTTTTGCCTGTAAAAAAAAACATACAATACCCCCCCAACATTACAACCCACCACCCACATACCCCTAATCTAACCCAAACCCCCCTTAAATAAACCTAACACTAAGCCCCTGAAGATCATCCTACCTTGTCTTCACCTCACCGGGTATCACCGATCGGTCCTGGCTCCAAAATCTTCATCCAACCCAAGCGAGGGCTGGCGATCCATCATCCGGTGGCTGAAGAGGTCCAGAAGAGGCTCCAAAGTCTTCATCCTATCCGGGAAGAAGAGCAGATCCGGACCGGCAACCATCATCTTGCAAGCGGCATCTTCTATCTTCATCCGATGAGGACCGGCTCCATCCTGAAGACCTCCACAGCGGACCCATCTTCATCCGGCGACGTCCAACTGAAGAATGAAGGTTCCTGTAAGGGACGTCATCTAAGATGGCGTCCCTCGAATTCCGATTGGCTGATAGGATTCTATCAGCCAATCGGAATTAAGGTAGGAATATTCTGATTGGCTGATGAAATCAGCCAATCAGAATCAAGTTCAATCCGATTGGCTGATCCAATCAGCCAATCAGATTAAGCTTGCATTCTATTGGCTTTTCCGATCAGCCAATAGAATGCAAGCTCAATCTGATTGGCTGATTGGATCAGCCAATCGGATTGATCTTGATTCTGATTGGCTGATTCCATCAGCCAATCAGAATATTCCTAACTTAATTCCGATTGGCTGATAGAATCCTATCAGCCAATCGGAATTCGAGGGACGCCATCTTGGATGACGTCCCTTAAAGGAACCGTCATTCTTCAGTTGGACATCGCCGGATGAAGATGTGTCCGCGGTGGAGGTCTTCAGGATGGAGCCGGTCCTCATCGGATGAAGATAGAAGATGCCGCTTGGAAGATGATGGTTGCCGGTCCAGATCTACTCTTCTTCCCGGATAGGATGAAGACTTTGGAGCCTCTTCTGGACCTCTTCAGCTACCAGATGCTGGATCGCCAGCCCCCGCTTGGGTTGGATGAAGATTTTGGAGCCAGGACCGATCGGTGATACCCGGTGAGGTGAAGACAAGGTAGAATGATCTTCAGGGTCTTAGTGTTAGGTTTATTTAAGGGGATTTGGGTTAGATTAGGGGTATGTGGGTGGTGGGTTGTAATGTTGGGGGGGGTATTGTATGTTTTTTTTTACAGGCAAAAGAGCTGAACTTCTTGGGGCATGCCCCGCAAAGGGCCCTGTTCAGGGCTGGTAAGGTAAAAGAGCTTTGAACTTTAGTAATTTAGAATAGGGTAGGGCATTTTTTATTTTGGGGGGCTTTGTTATTTTATTAGGGGGCTTAGAGTAGGTGTAATTAGTTTAAAATTGTTGTAATATTTTTCTTATGTTTGTAAATATTTTTTATTTTTTGTAACTTAGTTCTTTTTTATTTTTTGTACTTTAGTTAGTTTATTTCATTGTAGTTATTTGTAGGTATTGTATTTAATTAATGTATTGATAGTGTAGTGTTAGGTTTAATTGTAGGTAATTGTAGGTATTTTATTTAATTAATTTAATGATAGTATAGTATTAGGTTTAATTGTAACTTAGGTTAGGATTTATTTTACAGGTAATTTTGTAATTATTTTAACTATTTTAGCTATTAAATAGTTCTTAACTATTTAATAGCTATTGTACCTCATTAAAATAAATACAAAGTTACCTGTAAAATAAATATTAATCCTAAAATAGCTATAATATAATTATAATTTATATTGTAGCTATATTAGGATTTATTTTACAGGTAAGTATTTAGCTTTAAATAGGAATAATTTATTTAATAAGAGTTAATTAATTTCGTTAGATTTAAATTATATTTAAGTTAGGGGGGTGTTAGTGTTAGGGTTAGACTTAGCTTTAGGGGTTAATACATTTATTAGAATAGCGGTGAGCTCCGGTCGGCAGATTAGGGGTTAATAATTGAAGTTAGGTGTCGGCGATGTTAGGGAGGGCAGATTAGGGGTTAATACTATTTATTATAGGGTTAGTGAGGCGGATTAGGGGTTAATAACTTTATTATGATAGCGGTGCGGTCCGCTCGGCAGATTAGGGGTTAATAAGTGTAGGCAGGTGGAGGCGACGTTGTGGGGGGCAGATTAAGGGGTTAATAAATATAATATAGGGGTCGGCGGTGTTAGGGGCAGCAGATTAGGGGTACATAAGGATAATGTAAGTAGCGGCGGTTTATGGAGCGGCAGATTAGGGGTTAAAAATAATATGCAGGGGTCAGCGATAGCGGGGGCGGCAGAATAGGGGTTAATAAGTGTAAGGTTAGGGATGTTTAGACTCGGGGTACATGTTAGGGTGTTAGGTGCAGACGTAGGAAGTGTTTCCCCATAGCAAATAATAGGGCTGCGTTAGGAGCTGAACGCTGCTTTTTTGCAGGTGTTAGGTTTTTTTTTCAGCTCAAACAGCCCCATTGTTTCCTATGGGGGAATCGTGCACAAGCACGTTTTTGAGGCTGGCCGCGTCCGTAAGCAACTCTGGTATCGAGAGTTGAAGCTGCGTTAAATATGCTCTACGCTCCTTTTTTGGAGCCTAACGCAGCCTTTATGTGGACTCTCAATACGAGAGTTATTTTTATGGTGCGGCCAGAAAAAAGCCAGCGTTAGCTACGCGGGTCCTTACCGACAAAACTCTAAATCTAGCCGTAAGACAATACACCACATACACTATCCATCCCCAATTTTTCTTCCCCCCCCAAAAAAAAAAAACAACCAAAAAAACTCCTCTCATACCCCCCTCCCCTTCCCTACTATACCTATAAACCATTTAAATTAAGTATAACTACAAAAACATTAACCTAAACTTTTCCCGTCCAGCAGTGTCCAACAGATTATGCTTCAATGTTTCACTAGTTGTGACCCTAAAGAGTATCTCCAGCCCCTCGTCCACTCCTGATCTCGCCATGCCCGTATTTATTTATTCAGGGTCCAGTGGATCCAGATATTATGAAAGTTTTCTATTGTACCTTGCATCCATGCTGCCGATGCCGACATGTTATAGATATCATCAATTTTAACGAGCATCTCATTCCATTCCGGGGCTCCCACCTTCCACTTCCTAGCTATACATAATCTAGTGGCTGTACATACTATGTTAATCCATTTATTAGCGGCTGAGTTTAGAGAGTCTAGGTGAGTGTGTAGCAAAGCTTTTGAGATTGTGAGTGTGAATGTGTCACCTAGTATTCTCCTAATCAGTTGTTGCAATTTATTCCAAATGGGTTTTATCTTTGGGCATTCCCACCATATGTGGAGATAAGAACCCACCTCCTTACATCCTCTGTAGCATAATCTATTGCTTTCAGGAGTGTAGTGCGAAGTCTTCAAAGGGGTCAGATACCATCTATAAGCTGTCTTAATTGAGTTTTCTATTAAATCTGCCCCCATCAAACTTCGACTTAGTTCGGAGAAGATTTGTTTCCACTCATCATCATTATAGGTTGTGCCTAAATCGTGTTCCCAGCTAACATGGAGCCTCGGTTTTGTTGTGTCTTTCGCGTTTTGAATAGTTAGATATAAGTGTGTAATCGTTTTTTTATGCCTGCCTGGAGATAAAATGAGGTAGTGTTCTTTGTCTCATTGGCACCCTGTCTATATTTGTATATGGCATGCGAGAGCTGGAGGTACAAGAACCATTGTAGTGTGTCTGGGTGAATCTTATCTCTCAATTGATTGAAAGTCAATACCTTTCCCCCCTCCATGAAATCATCCACCCTGTATAAGCCCTTGTTCTCCCATTTGCTTATTTGTTTTTGGAAATCAGTTGGAAGTAACGTCCCTATTGGTTTTATGATAGTCTGTGGTGTAATTAGTTTTAATGTCTTAGTTAATGATTTCCACAATGTTTTAGAGTCTTCTGTAATTGTTAGATGAGCTAACCGGTGGGTGTTTGTGTCTTTTGGGCTCCATAGAAGTTCCTCTGGGACCGCCAGTCCCCCAATGTCTGACTTGACCTTAGGCCATGTCATTCCTTGACAGTCTTTACTTAGTAGCACACATTGCGCCAGTCTGGCTGCATGGTAATAGTCTCGGAGGTCTGGGACACCCAATCCTCCTAATTGTTTATGTTGTTTTAGAATGTGCGCAGCTATTCTAGCTTTTTTATTTCCTCTAAGGAATTTAATAAGTTCGGACTGTAACTCGTTTAGTTCTTTCATGGGAATTTTGATAGGTAGGGCTCTAAATAGGTATAGCAATCTCGGTAGGATGTTCATCTTTATTGCCGAAAGTCTACCTAACCAAGAAAAATTGCCTTTTTTCCATTTGGATGTATCTTTCCTTATAGTTTTAAATATTGGACTATAATTGACCCTATATAATAATTCCACTGTGTCTGTGATATTTATTCCTAAGTATTTGACATACCCATTTGCCCACTTAAAGTCCCAGTTAGCTTCTATTAATTTTTGTGTGTGCTTTGGAATGTATATGGGTAGTGCTTCGCATTTCTCGGAGTTGATTTTAAATCCCGAAACCATGGAAAAGTCGTCTAGTAGGTTATATAGGGCGGGACGGGAGAGCATGGGTTTGGAGATTGAAAGCAGGATATCATCCGCGAACAATGTTGCTTTGTATTCTCCCTTATTCAATTTGACCCCATGTATTTCTTTAGAGTTTCGAATGCAGGCAGCCAGAGGTTCTACGCACAAGGCGAACAACAGTGGCGAGAGTGGACACCCTTGACGGGTGCCATTCAGGATTTGTATGGATCTAGATTGATAGCCTGCCATCCTAATTGTTGCCGTTGGGCTTGAGTATATGCTTCTGATTGCATCCAAGAACTTACTGCCAAATCCCATATGCTCTAGGACTGCCATCATATATTGTCAACAATTTGCCTTTCATTATCCCTTTAAGGCAAGATCTCCTCCCCTAACACATTTCTATTTATTCACCTCTTCCCAGAAATCATTGCTTGATTATTGGAAGTGGAATAGGAGACCAGTACCAGTCTTTCTATCTCCTTAACATTAAGAAGCCCTAAAGTTTTCTGACATTTATTATATTCTTAATCTAACTTTTGTAATTTTCCTTTTCTCATATTGGAATAATACCTTTTGTTATTTACTCCTATCAAAGTTGGAGTAAACTCTAACCAAATCTTCAGCTGCGTGAATCTACAGCACTCTGTGTTTCAACCGGAACGGACTGACAGACAGCGGGTGACGTCATCACCGCTCTCACTGCGCACCACGCCGGAGTCGAAGGATCGCTGCTCTCTGTGGTTGCTGCTCACCCACTCTTCACTGAACGCTCTTGTTTTCTAAGGGTCTAGTATCTCAACTATCCTCTGTAACATCACAGTCAACTCCTGAATCAGGTATGTGCACCAACGAATACTTTAATAGCATGCTAGGACATAACCGAGTTCGTAATGCATTACTGAAAATCTCATTCTACTATGTGGAACTATAATATCCTATAAAAATTCACATTATTCTATTCTCGGATCATTCTAAGGAGTTTAACTTTGTTTATATCAGAAAGTTATCTATATTGTGTTTAACTTTTCCACAATAACTCTATTTATTTTTTATATGAGTTATTCAGTTTCATCTCACTAAATCACCAATGATTATGAGTCTATGCTGTTCATTCATTACTTAAGATAGAATCCATTTTTTCTCTCTAACTCACTTATTTGAGTATATCATTCCTTCTAAGTCGCATAGAAATGACATTTATCACGAATCTAAAATAAACTCTGTAATCATACAGGTACCTAATATCTAAGTCATGGTATTATTGGTGATAATGATTACATACACTTTAAACTATCAAAACTTGAAACATTATTGTTTAATCTAAACTGTTTCCTATCACATATATCCTCAATCCACCCTGTCGAACGCCTTCTCCGCATCCAAAGATAGGAGCAGAGAAGGCGTTCCTGTCGCTTTTAAATATTCCACCAAGGCTATAGTGCGCCTAATATTATCAGGTGCTTCTCGATCCTTAAAAAAGCCCACCTGATCTGGGTGAATTAATGTGGGTAAATTTTGCTTAAGCCTATTCGCCAAAATTTTTGTAAGGATTTTTATGTCCTGATTGATTAACGAAATCGGCCTATAATTCTGTGTCAGAGTAGGGTTTTTCCCTGGTTTAGGGATAACAACAATTTTGGCTTGGAGAAGTTCTGGCGGGATTGAGGAGCCTTTCATAATGTTGTTACAAAATTTGTGTAAATAAGTGATTAACTCAGTGTTATATAACTTATAGTAGTCCCCTGAGAACCCATCAGGACCTGCTGCCTTACCCCGTTTAATGTCTTTAATCACTGTCACTATTTCCTGTAGTGTGATCTCGGCCTCTAAGGCTTCTGCTTCGTCTATGTTTAATTTAGGCAGAGCTGCTTTCTTTAGTATTTGCTCTCTCAGATTTACGTTCAGCAAGGAGTGGCCGACCTTTTTCCCATCATATAGGGCTTCATAGTATTTAGCAAACTCCTCTACAATGTCTTTAGAGTTAGATGTTAGTGTGCCGTCCGATTTCTGCAGGTGAGTTATAGTGAAGGATTTTGTTTTTTCTCTTAATTTATTGGCCAAAAACCTATCAGGTTTGTTTGCGTATAAGAAATAATATGATTTTAATTTGTTTATTTTCAGTTAAAATTTTAGCCAGTTCTTTTCTTTTATTGGTTAGCTTAATGAAATCCATTTGGGACAAGGTTGTTTGATGAGCTTTTTCTAACGATTCTATTTCTTGCTGTAAAGAATCTATCGTTGACCTAATTCTTTTTATATACAAAGCTTTCTCTTTGATAATTAATCCCCTAAGATATGGCTTATGGGCTGCCCATACAATAATCGGTCTAATGTTCGGGTCAACGTTTAACCTCCAGTATTCTCTAAGGCTATTTAAGATTTTAGTTTGGATATCTGGGTGTTTCAGTAACGAGGGGTCATATGTCCATGATTTTTGTCTATTTATGTCTGAAAAACCTTTCAGCTGGATCTGTACTATAGAGTGATCAGACCATACCGACGCATGAATAGACGAGGATATTAGGTTAGGTATCAAAGTTTGACTGATATATATAAAGTCCAATTTAGTATATATTTTATGAGCGGGGAAATAGTAAGTGTGGTCATTTGTTTGGCCATATAGAGTCGTCCAAGTGTCCATTGTGTTGTGTGCTTCTAATTCTTCCCTAATTAATTTAGTGATCGAGTTGAGTCGTTTCTGTTTGTTTGTGAGACTAGTGGTATTAGTGTCCTTAAGTATCTTTAAATTTATATTAAATCTCCTGCCACTATCAATAGCGATTGAGACCATTGGGTTAGTAAATGTGACAGCTTTTTAAAAAAATCATGTTGCTGTTCATTCGGTGCGTATATGTTGCAAAGTGTCAATTGGGTACCCTGGATATTGCCTCTCAGTATGAGATATCTCCCTTCTTTGTCCCTGATCACTTCTTCATTAGTGAATTGGATTGAATCGTGTATGAGTATTGATACCCCTCTTTTTTTTTTATCCGAAGTGGCGTGATAATGTTGTTTAAAATGTTTGTCCCAGTATTTAGGATATTGATTGTGTGCGAAGTGTGTCTCCTGTAAAAATATTATTTTAGATTTCATGTTTGTATACTGGGTGAGTGCCGTTTTCCTCTTCACATTGGTGTTTAGACCCCCTAACATTGTGTGAAATGATTTGTATTCTAGAACCCATTCCTTCCCTCATCTCTACCCCCTCATACCTGTAGAATGATGCCTTTTTCCTTGGGTCTTGAGTGACTTTTGTCCCCTTCAGGCCATCTCCAGCATGTAGAAACTTTCTGGACCACTGCTCGACGGTATTCAACTTGGAAACAGAAATACATATGGTAAATTTAAACATAATAAATGTTTTGGAAAACTCAAAAAATACTTCAAAGTACTTTTTATAATTATACTGTAAACCTATATTCTAACTAGATGTGCATATAAGATCCATATTACATCATATGGAGCTCAACTTGTTTGTAACCATTTCAAGTGGATTAGAGTGACCTTGGCTCTAACTAACAGTGACCGCTAACTAGTAAACGTAAGTGACTGATCTATTGTTATCTTTGTTCTTCTCTATTATCAATCAAGTCATCTCATAGTGTCTTTATGCAGTCCCGATATGGTCTCTTCGCTAATTGGAGCTGCCAACTATAAGAGTGGAATTTCACCCCTCATACCTCAAGTACAACAGACCATTGTGCAAATCTCAAAGGATCTGCTAAGTTAATCTACTTTACGTCCAGTGACTTGTGAACTATTATCCCCTCCCAGAGAAGGCAAAACTCTAGACGTTTTTAGAAAGCTGTTGCCAGCCCTCCAAGACCTTTAGAATGTTCATGATTTCTGCTTCCTCTTGGAGACTTTCGTCCAGCGACCATTTTGAATAGTCCCTTTTGAGAGTAGTGATCTCGCTTTGGAGGTGTCTTGTGAGTTCACTGGGAGGTCCGGGCAATCCAGCTTTCGTAGTTGACAAAGCTCTGGTATGTCCCAAGGTTCTTTAATGGTGAAAGTGCTGCCTTCATGGAGTACGTGCAGGGCAAAGGGGAATCCCCATCTGTAAGTGATCTGGCTTTTCCGCAAAAGCTGCGTCAACGGACGGAGGGTATACCGTCTCTGTAAAGTTTTAACACTGAGGTCTTGAAAGAACTGTATAATCGAACCTTTGAACTTGAAAGTAGGATTCTTTCTCGCTGCCGACATAATCTCTTCCTTCTCTTGGAAGCGAAAAAGTTTTGCTATGACATCTCTCGGGGGTTCTGCCTCTTTGGGTTTAGCTCTAAGAGCTCTATGAGCCCTTTCCAGCTGGAATTTTTCCTCTGATGACACCCCTGTGATGGCTTGAAATAGTTGTCGCAGGTAATCCTCTAGTGCAGATGGAGTGATTGATTCAGGAATGCCCTTCAGACGGACATTACACCTACGACTCCTGTTTTCCAGGTCCTCTAATTTGTCATTCATGTCCGCCAGCTTTTGCTGATGTTCTTTTAGATGTTGTTTGACGCTGGAAATGTCTTCCTCCATTATTTCTTCTTTTTCCTCTAGCGTTTCTAGTCTGGTGCATATCAGAGAAGTCTTGTTTAATTTCTGTGAGAATATTAGTAACCGTGCTTTGGAGAGCATCCATCTTCTCCCACATTTTATCAAATATTGAGGTGATATCCTGTTTAGATACAAGATTCTTGATGTCAGATTTGGTTATAGGTATATTGCTGCTTTCTGTTGGGGTAGTAGCTATGTCTTCTTCCATCTCTTCTTCAGCTACCTCATCTCCTCTCTCCGCTATCTTATCTCCTTTTTGCGGTTTAAAAAAGATGCTGGCAGCCGCGGGCTTAGATGTGCAGCCTGGTTTGCTATTTCTCCTGAGTGACATATTATATTTTTATTATTTTTATTAGATGGGCCACACAAGTATCTTTTTGTCTTTTATAGGGAGAGATGAGGGCTTTATCTGCCTGCAAGCTGTCTCAGTTTTATTTTGGCGTTTGAAATACTTAGATGCAATTTTCAGCAGTATACCTTATGTATAAAATTTTAAGCTAAAACCATAGTCCTTCTTTACTTTAATATATGCTTTTGAAAGCCTCCTCTCTCCCCTCCTTCTAGCTCTGTGCAGTATGTGATAACCTGTGTGAAGTTATGAGTTTATATTCTTTTGAGCCACAGAATTTATTTTCATGCTAGACAGACCTTAGATTTTATATATAATGTATTGCCCCGCAGCAACTCTCCCTTCTATGTGCTCCTTATAGCTCCAGAACTTTCCATCTTGAGCTTTATGGGTATGTTTATGGCTGAATTGTACATTAATCCATAGTTCTATAAATAGCTTTGCCCCCGGTCTTAATTATTGCAGGCATGTGTCACTGCTCGTTCAGGCTCCCGCATGGCTACTCACGCTGTCATGGCGGCTTGGTTATGAGGTCCTCCCCCTCTGTCTTGAGTCCCTGTTGTGAGCCGTGCAGCGTGCTAACGTTTTCTCAGAACACCGGAGTGCTTTTGCGCTATCCTCCGGTGTTGGCTGTGATGGCTCAGACTGTCGCTCTTGCTGGGGAGCGGTATACCCTTGCCGGGGGTGAAATTCAGGCCTCCACTGCGCCGGGTCCGTCTGGTCTCGTTGCTAGAACTGCCGCGTATGATGTTAGAGTGCGGTAAGCGGTATTGTGTGGTATCAGTTCAGGAACAAGTAGGCATATTTATCAAGACACTCTTAATATATTTTAGTGTCAGATCTCCATTTTTATAGATAGATGCACCAGGAGCAGACAAACTATACGTCCACCATTATGCCTGCCTAGGCTCCGCCCCCAACAGCTTCCTTTTTAAAGGGACATAAAACTCAAATAATATGTTACATTTTTTGCATCAAACAAGTTCAATGAAGATGAAAGTCAAAATTATTGTTCACAGAGAATATATGTTTAAGAGACTTTTCAAATTACTTAGTTCTCTTGGTATCCTTTAATGAAAATCATAGCTATGTAGGCTCAGGAACAGCAATGTACTACTGGGAGCTAGCTGCTAATTGGTGGCTGCTCATATATGTCTCTTGTCATTGGCTCACCAGATGTGTTTACCTAGGTCCCAGTAGTGCATTATTGCTGTAACAAGCACATTTTATCATTTTATGTCCCTTTAAGTAAAAGCTGTTTAAATTTAAAGTGAAGCTAACCAAGGCTGGATTGGTCTACCAGGGTACCAGGAGATTTTACGGTGGACTGAAGCAGCTGGGGTTGAAAAGCTAAAATTTTAAATTTAAAGAGGTTATTAATGGATGCAATTATGGCTTTAGAGTGCATACAACAACAATCTGGAACTTTTTTTAATACAAACTAATATAATATAATTCTGAGACAAAATATTGGGGGAAGTTATCCCCTTTGAGAAATATGTGTTTGCATTATACTGAGTCCTTTTTTTATTCCCCATCGAGCCCTGCAGATGTGCATTCATTTGTACAACTTAGTCTTAGGACTCTACTGCTAACTGGCTGACAAGGACAACTATCACATAAATAAAAATGTCTTATTGAATAAAAATAGGATCTATATTTTTTAATAGAGTGCTGTAATACATTTTGAACTATACTTTTTATTGACAGAACAGAGAGAATGTTCCCCTTTATTTGAGCTTTTGCTCTGTATAATGAAACCAACATTTAATGGTGTCCGGAACTAAACTGATCATGACAAAAGAGAGATGAAATCCACTCACTTATTGTAAATATTCACCTACTTGCATATTATACGATACACGCTCCAGTGCAAATTATTTATAAACTAAGGTACTCTACAAATTGGTATTAGCAGAAAACACCTATTACTGAATAAGCATAACAAGAAAGTATCAGCCAATGAGCATTAGCAGGAAGTACCTGTCAGCCAATGAGGATTAACAGGAAGTACCTATCTACCAATGAGGATTAGAAGGAAATGTCATGAGCATTAGTTGGACATAAAAAACTGACACAACTTCTGCTCCACATTGTTTTAGCTCCTGATCCAGTGTCCCTTTAACAAGCAACAATCTGCTGAGTTAGTAGTTGGTGGTAGTTCATTATAATAATATATTTTATATTTCTTCTCTGACGTGGTATTATTGTCCTGTGGTTAAAGTACAATTAAAGTAAAACATTGCTGCGCAGTCCTTGGTTGGACACAGCAGGCAAATGACACGTATAATATATTTTAATTCAGGAAAATAAGCATTGCATGAGCAAGCAAGATACCATCTAAAATAAATTTTACAGTCTGATAAATAAATCAAAAGAACATTTCAAGTACACAGTCTTACAGGAGGTAAGGACGTGCTTTGTAGTGGTGATGTCAGAATATATAGGTAGGCAGTGGATGGATGCTGTGATAAGGGAATGAAAGAGTGGCTGTATTGGAGATATAAGGAATTCAGTTAGATAATAGTTTGGGAATACAAGTAAAAGGGAATTAATTAGTGTGGAATTGTGACAAAGGTATCAGTAAGCAAACTTCCCAATGTAACTGGCCTATATGTAACCTTACTGCATATACTACTAAAACCAGGCAATCATTTAGTGATATCTGTCGAAATAATATTTGTACAGTGCATTTACATTCATGAACTTGTAATCTGGAACAAAGGTTTCTGACACTCTGGTCTTAGTGTGCATAGAGGCTCCTCCCCTATAAAAACCCATTTACAAAAGTGTGATCTGATTTAAGGGTCTCTTAGGAAGATACAAAGCAGCAAGGCAGCAGGGTCTCACTTTACAGTTTAATCAAAGTTAAAATCCACTAAAATAATTCTGTTGCATAGAAACTCATAGTTGCCATTTTGTTTTTAGTTCACTCAAAAATTGAAATGGGCAAAATAGATATACATATTGTTTAAAACAATACAGTTGCAAAGTGAACATTTAGTGATAGAAAAAGACTGCATTGTCTGCCCATCCTGACAACTTAAAATATGCATTAATATGGGTTAGTAGTGGTGCGGATGGAAACGGATTGCAATAGTTAACTATGGAGTCTGGAATAATCATGAATGTTAGTGACAATCACAACAGTGAGAATGAGACTTACAATACAATATTAAACATTAATATATAATTATGCCTTTTATAGATGTGGTCCTGAAGTGACTATAATGTAATGGCTGGTTATTTATCGTGCGCCTGCAAACAGGCAAATTTGCCCTATTGAGGGTGCGCAACAAATTAGCACTCCACTTTTAATCTAGCCCTAAATTGGGAAATTGATTAAACTTGCAAGCTCTGTCTGGATTATGAAGGTAAAATATTCACTCATTCAGAAAAAATAAATAAAATATAATATATTGGCTTAGATTCAATAAAACCTATTATTGAAACTAATATTTTGCTTGCCACAACTTCCCTTCTCAAAAATTGTTGAATTCCTAAATGTATGTAACTGTCCTTCACAGTGAGTTTTAGTCCATTATAATGAATGAAGCTGCAATTTTCCCTCGACTGCTCACTTCTTTATGCATAGAAAGTGTTGTACTGTCCATTAAATAGTTACAAAAAACGCTTTCAAAGCAGAACTAAACAAATAAAGTAAAAAAACAAAACTACACCTTGTATAAAAATATTTACTAACATAAGAAAACTTAAAAACAGTTCAAGAAAAATAAAAGATACTGAAATATGAGACAATATAGTTAGTTTAAAAGGACGGTCTACACCAGAATAGTTATTGTTTAAAATGATAGAAAATCCCCATCTTTTTACAACCAACCAGTGACATGCGGTGAGCTCAGAGGCTAGTGAGGCAGTGGTTATGATATGCCTTAAAAGCACATATATGAACCTAATAGAGGTAACTTAAATTTACGATTAAATTAGCAGGTTACACAATGACGATTAGAATTGTATCTAATATCTTGTATTTAAGCCTCTGCAGACAGTCCCCTTATCTCAGGGCTATTTATTTATTTATTATCTATTGACTTGCATTTTAGCCAGTTAGTGCTGTGTCCTGCATAACTCCACGGGAGAGAGCACACTGTTTTCTATATGACACACATAAATTAGCAGTCTCTTGTTGTGAAAAAGCTAATAAAAAGCATGTGATAAGAGGCTGTCAGTAGTGGCTTTAACAGTCAGAAATTTAGAGATTAAACGGTTATAAAGTATATTAATATAACAATGTTAATTGTGCAAAGCTGGGGAATGGGTTGTAAAGGCTTTATTTTTATTTTTAAATAATAGCGATTTCGGTGTAGACTGAATTCTGATCCAGGCAGGATGAAATACTTGCAAGCACACAAACAAGGCTTCCAAACAATATGACCACATGTTAAAACCAGAAACTCCCTAATGCAACTAATGCATAAAAAATTCAGGGAATGACTGGCAATTTTGGAACCAGGAGGCAAGTACAATTCAGTGGCCCAAGTACTAAAACCCCACCCACTATGAAATTATATATCTAATAGTTAAAATAAAAGGGAAGCAAAGCACCTAAGAAATTATAAAAATAAGGCTATGAAAACAGAATTTTAATGAAAAAAAATATATATATATATTTATTTTTACTAACATCCATGTACAGCCCTAGCATACTGCTGACAACTATGCCACAGTCTTTGTCACTCTGTTGTTCCCGTCAGACAGTGGTCCTTGCTTTGCGCATGCACAGCAGGGAGTCAAACAACTCAGGTCAGTACGTTCTCCTGGTGCTGTCAAGCACCAGGAGATAATACTTGACCGACGTTGATTGTCTGAGGCTCCCAGCAAAATAAGAGGCCCCACTAGAGATGCCTCTATAATAGGTTTTTCAGCCACGCTGCAGCTACGAATAACCACCGGGTGTCTCAGTAGAGCGGTTAGTGATAAAAATGTATGTAAAATATTGCTCAATAGAGAGAAAGCAGAACCTGCTGCCTCTATTGTGCAATATTAGAACAGTTTGGAAAACTATCGCCTAGATTACGAGTCTTGCATTAGGGTTAAAAAGCAGCATTGAGGTACAGGTGAGGTACAGGTGTACCGCTCACTTTTCTTCTGCGACTCGATCATACCGCAAATCCCCTTACGTCAGTTGCGTATCCTATCTTTTCAATGGGATTTTCCTAACGCCGGTATTACGAGTCTTGGAAAAAGTGAGCGGTACAGCCTCTCCTGTCAAGACTCCTACCGCATTTAAAAGTCAGTAGTTAAGAGTTTTATGGGCTAACACCGTAACATAAAACTCTTAACTAAAGTGCTAAAAAGTACACTAACACCCATAAACTACCTATTAACCCCTAAACCGAGCCCCACCCCCATCCCAAACACTTAACTAAAGTTTTTAACCCCTAATCTCCCGACTGGATATCGCCTCCACTTTAATAAATATATCAACCCCTAAACCGCCGTACATCCGCCTCACAAACACTAGTTAAATATTATTAACCCCTAATCTGCCGTCCCTAACATCGCCGACACCTACCTACATTTATTAACACCTAATCTGCCGCCCCCAACGTCGCCGCCACTATACTAAATGTATTAAGCCTTAAATCTAAGTCTAACCCTAACCTTAACACCCCCTAACTTAAATATAATTAAAATAAATCTAAATAAAATTACTACAATTAAATAAATTATTCCTATTTAAAACTAAATACTTAAAACAAAGTTTCAGTGCTACTGATAAGATGAGGATATTTAAAATGCTAAATTGCAGTATAAATAAATTTATAAAAATGCATATAAAATCCAAATGAATTATGCTAGAAATTATTTTAAATAGAATGAATAAAATCCTAATTTATAAATGGAGTTAAACTATGGCTTCAAATATTATCTGCACAATTCACAATGAAAGCTGAACATAAAATATTTTACACTATAAATGGCCAAATGTCCCAATACGGAATGTTTTATATATTGAGTCCCACAAATGTAGTAGGTAAAGTAGATACGTTTTTTAGTCCTCACCAAACAAATGGTGTGTGCTGCTCTTCTGAGGGTGTATCACAAACAAATCCCTGGAGGGAAGATAGAAGCTGAGAAACAAAGAGAGGAGAGCGCAACTGGACTCAAGTGAAGTTTATTTTAACAGATGAAAACGAAAAAGTTTAAAACCATAAAATAGTAGGTATCTTGCGTACCAAATTCACAAAGGCCTAGATTTGGAGTTTGGCGGTAGCCGTGAAAACCAGCGTTAGAGGCTCCTAACGCTCGTTTTAGGCTACTGCCGGTATTTGGAGTCACTCAAAATAGTGTCTAACGCTCACTTTCCAGCCGCGACTTTTCCATACCGCAGATCCCCTTACGTAAATTGCGTATCCTATCTTTTCAATGGGATTTTTCTAACTCCGGTATTTAGAGTTGTTTCTGAAGTGAGCGTTAGACATCTAACGACAAAACTCCAGCCGCAGGAAAAAAGTCAGTAGTTAAGAGCTTTCTGGGCTAACGCCGGTTTATAAAGCTCTTAACTACTGTACTCTAAAGTACACTAACACCCATAAACTACCTATGTACCCCTAAACCGAGGTCCCCCCAAATCGCGACGCTCGAAAAAAAATTTTTTAACCCCTAATCTGCCGACCGCCACCTACGTTATACTTATGTACCCCTAATCTGCTGCCCCTAACACCGCCGACCCCTGTATTATATTTATTAACCCCTAACCTGCCCCCCACAACGTCGCCTCCACCTGCCTACACTTATTAACCCCTAATCTGCCGACCGCAAAGCGCCGCCACCTGCGTTATCCTTATGTACCCCTAATCTGCTGCCCCTAACATCCGCCGACCCCTATATTATATTTATTAACCCCTAATCTGCCCCCCTCAACGTCGCCTCCACCTGCCTACACTTATTAACCCCTAATCTGCCGACCGCAAAGCGCTGCCACCTACGTTATCCTTATGTACCCCTAATCTGCTGCCCCTAACACCGCCGACCCCTATATTATATTTATTAACCCCTAATCTGCCCCCCTCAACGTCGCCTCCACCTGCCTACACTTATTAACCCCTAATCTGCCGACCAGACCTGAGCGCTACCATAATAAAGTTATTAACCCCTAATCCGCCTCACTAACCCTATAATAAATAATATTAACCCCTAATCTGCCCTCCCTAACATCGCCGACACCTAACTTCTATTATTAACCCCTAATCTGCCGACCGAATCTCGCCGCTATTCTAATAAATGTATTAACCCCTAAAGCTAAGTCTAACCCTAATACTAACACCCCCCTAAGTTAAATATAATTTAAATCTAACGAAATTAATTAACTCTTATTAAATAAATTATTCCTATTTAAAGCTAAATACTTACCTGTAAAATAAATCCTAATATAGCTACAATATAAATTATAATTATATTATAGCTATTTTAGGATTTATATTTATTTTACAGGTAACTTTGTATTTATTTTAACCATGTACAATAGCTATTAAATAGTTAAGAACTATTTAATAGCTAAAATAGTTAAAATAATTACAAATTTACCTGTAAAAGAAATCCTAACCTAAGTTACAATTAAACCTAACACTACACTATCAATAAATTAATTAAATAAACTACCTACAATTATCTACAATTAACCTAACACTACACTATCAATATATTAATTAAATACAATTGCTACAAATAAATACAATTAAATAAACTAGCTAAAGTACAAAAAATAAAAAAATAGTTACAAACATAAGAAAAATATTACAACAATTTTAAACTAATTACACCTACTCTAAGCCCCCTAATAAAATAACAAAGCCCCCCAAAATAAAAAAATGCCCTACCCTATTCTAAATTACTAAAGTTCAAAACTCTTTTACCTTACCAGCCCTGAACAGGGCCCTTTGCGGGGCATGCCCCAAGAAATACAGCTCTTTTGCCTGTAAAAAAAAACATACAATACCCAAGCCCCCCAACATTACAACCCACCACCCACATACCCCTAATCTAACCCAAACACCCCTTAAATAAACCTAACACTAAGCCCCTGAAGATCATCCTAACTTGTCTTCACCTCACCGGGTATCACACCGATCCGTCCAGAAGAGCTCCTCCGATGTCCTGATCCAAGCCCAAGCGGGGGGCTGAAGAGGTCCATGATACGGCTGAAGTCTTCATCCAAGCGGGGCAGAAGAGGTCTTCCATCCGATTGAAGTCTTCATCCAAGCGGCATCCATCCGGAGCGAAGCGGCAGCATCCTGAAGACCTCCACCGCGGAACATCCATCCTGGCCGACGACTGAACGACGAATGACGGTTCCTTTAAATGACGTCATCCAAGATGGCGTCCCTCGAATTCCGATTGGCTGATAGGATTCTATCAGCCAATCGGAATTAAGGTAGGAATATTCTGATTGGCTGATGGAATCAGCCAATCAGAATCAAGGGCGCGATCCGATATAGATCGCAGTTTGCGGCGCAAGCGAGGGAACCGGCGTCGCCCGCAGTTTCAGCTCGCAACTCGAGCTATCCCATATAGGTCGCTGTCAGATGCTAACGTGCCGTAAGTCTCACAAACCAGCGATGTCCAGAAATCTGCGCAAGTACAAATTTCTGGCGTCGTCAGTGACTTGCGCCACGTTAGAATCTGCCGGCGCCTATAAAACCTGACTAAAGTCTAAAACACCCGCACTGTCTAACACGCCTCCCTAACATAGCCCGCACTGTCTAACACGCCTCCCTAACATAGCCCGCACTGTCTAACACGCCTCCCTAACATAGCCCGCACTGTCTAACACGCCTCCCTAACATAGCCCGCACTGTCTAACCCTCTATCCACTATCCCCCCTCACTAGCCTAACAATAAAAAAGCTATTAACCCTTAAACCGCCGCTCCCGTACCCCGCCGCAACCTAATAAAGTTATTAACCCCAAAACCGCCGCTCCCGTACCCCGCCGCAACCTAATAAAGCTATTAACCCCTAAACCGCCGCTCCCGTACCCCGCCGCAACCTAATAAAGTTATTAACCCCTAAACCGCCGCTCCCGTACCCCGCCGCCAGCTATATTATATCTATAACCCCCTAAAGTGAGCCCCTAACACCGCCGCCATGTATATTAAAATTATTAACCCTAATGTAAGCCCCTTACACCTCCGCCATCTCTATTAAAATGATTAACCCCTAATTTAATCTACCTACCCCACCGCCAGCTATATTATCTATATTAACCCTAAGTATATTATACTTAATATAGTTATTACATTATATATATTAACTATATTAACCCTAATTATATTAGGGTTAATATAGTTACTATAGTATTTATATTAACTATATTAACTCTATCTAACCCTAACACCCCTAACTAAATTTATATTAAATTAATCTAATTCATTTATAAACTAAAATATTCCTATTTAAATCTAAATACTTACCTATAAAATAAACCCTAAGATAGCTACAATATAATTAATAATTACATTGTAGCTATGTTAGGGTTAATATTTATTTTACAGGTAAATTGTTAATTATTTTAACTAGGTATAATAGATATTAAATAGTTATTAACTATTTAATATCTACCTAGGTAAAATAATTACCCAATTACCTGTAAAATAAATCCTAACCTAAGTTATAAATACACCTACACTATCAATAAATTTAATAAACTACAAACATCTATCTAAAAATACAATTAAATTAACTAAACTAACACTAAATTACAAAAAATAAAAAAAAGATTACAAGATTTTTAAGCTAATTACACCTATTCTAAGCCCCCTAATAAAATAATAAACCCCCAAAATAAAAAAAATTCCCTGCCCTATTCTAAATTAAACAAATTTCAAAGCTCTTTACCTTACCAGCCCTTAAAAGGGCCTTTTGTGGGGCATGCCCCAAAGAATTCAGCTCTTTTGCATACAACAAATACAATCCCCCCCCCCCATTACAACCCACCACCCACATACCCCTATTCTAAAACCACCCAAACCCCCCTTAAAAAAGCCTAACACTACCCCCCTGAAGATCTCCCTACCTTGTCTTCACCACACCGGGCCGAACTCCTGATCCGATCCGGGCGATGTCTTCCTCCAAGCGGCAAAGAAGAATTCTTCCTCCGGCGATGTCTTCCTCCAAGCGGCAAAGAAGAATTCTTCCTCCGGCGACGTCTTCCTCCAAGCGGCAGCAAAGTCTTCATTCTTCCGGCGGCATCTTCAATCTTCTTTCTTCGCTCCGCCGCCTCGGAGCATCCATCCCGGCCGACTGCTGTACTACGAATGAGGTACCTTTAAATGACGTCATCCAAGATGGCGTCCGCCGAATTCCGATTGGCTGATAGGATTCTATCAGCCAATCGGAATTAAGTTAGAAAAATCTGATTGGCTGATTGAATCAGCCAATCAGATTCAAGTTCAATCCGATTGGCTGATCCGAACAGCCAATCAGATTGAGCTCGCATTCTATTGGCTGATCGGAACAGCCAATAGAATGCGAGCTCAATCTGATTGGCTGTTCCCTATGGGGAAATCGTGTACAAGCACGTTTAGCCAGCTCACCGCTACCGTAAGCAGCGCTGGTATTACAGTGAGATGTGGAGCTAAATTTTGCTCTCCGCTCACTTTTCTCCGGCTAACGCCGGGTTTATAAAAACCTGTAATGCCATCGTTGTCTTAAGTGAGCGGTGAGAATAAAATGCTCGTTAGCACCGCAAAGTCTTACCGACAAAAACTCGTAATCTAGCCAAATGTTTTTTTTTTTTTTTTTATAACATTTTATTTTTAATTTCAAGTTACTCCAAATGGCCGGTGCGGCAGTGCCTCACCTGCCTCCTATGAGTGCACGTCACTGCAACCAACACCTGACAACCTGCATTACCTTCTCTCTTTTGCGATCAATAGGTATTCGCACGCTGTCACTAATCTCCCTTGCGGCGTTCCAGCTGCCTGCTCGCCGAAACCGGAAGTGAGTCACACTCGCTCAGTCGGAGCTACCACTGAGATGCCACAACGCTCTGCTGCTCTGATCTTCAGTTCACGGTCTGTACTTACTACTTTATTAAACCGAAGGTATAATCTTTCCTACAAACCTTATGCTGGCTAAGTGTATATTTGTGAACTGCAAGTATCTCTCTGACATTTCTACCCTAGACTATAACAAGCTGAATTACTTATCTGAGTGAGTGTGTGAAAACGGACTATAACTTATTTACTACTTATCCTGTTATATGCACTAATATATTCTATTTTTGCATTATTCTGATTTGCATAATTGAATTCACTGAACTAGTGTTTTCTGTATTCGCTTATCTTGTTGCTTTAAAAGGTTTATTTTTCATTAAAGATACAACCCAGAATCTCACCACATTACAGTAATTGCTCACAGATACTCTGCCTTAAGTTTAAGCTCCAACTTTTAGACAGAATTATCAAAGGAGCAACATTTCTACTATTTACTTGTTAGAAATAAAACATTTAAATATATAACATAACAGAGCCAAAGAGAGGGGGGAGAGCCAAAGGGGGGGGGGATAGAGCCAAAGGGGGGGGGGGGGAGAAGCGCCAAAGAGGAAAGAGAGCCAAAGAGGAGAGAGAGCAAAAGAGGGGAGAGAGCCAAAGAGGGGGGAGAGAGAGCCAAAGAGGGGAGAGAGAGAGCAAAATAGGGGGGGGAGAGCCAAAGAGGGGTGGAGAGAGCCAAAGGGGGGGGGAGAGAGCCAAAGGGGGGGAGCCAAAGAGGGGGGAGAGAGAGAGCCAAGGAGGAGAGAGAGCCAAAGAGGAGAGAGAGCCAAAGAGGAAAGAGAGCCAAAGAGGAGAGAGAGCCAAAGAGGAGAGAGAGCAAAAGAGGGGAGAGAGCCAAAGAGGGGGGAGAGCCAAAGAGGAGGGAGAGCCAAAGAGGGGGGGAGAGAGGCAAAGAGGGGGGGGGGGAGAGAGCCAAAGAAGGGGGGGGGAGCCAAAGGGGGGGAGAGCCAAAGAGGGGGGAGAGAGAGAGCCAAAGAGGAGAGAGAGCCAAAGAGGAGAGAGAGCAAAAGAGGGGAGAGAGGCAAAGAGGGGGGAGAGAGAGCCAAAGAGGGGGGAGAGAGCCAAAGAGGGGGGGAGAGAGCCAAAGGGGGGGAGAGAGCCAAAGGGGGGGGAGAGCCAAAGGGGGGGGGGGGAGTGAGCCAAAGAGGGGGGAGAGAGAGAGAGCCAAAGAGGAGAGAGAGCAAAAGAGGGGAGAGAGCCAAAGAGGGGGGGGAGAGCCAAAGAGGGGGGAGAGAGCCAAAGAGGGGGGAGAGAACAAAAGAGGGGGGAGGGAACAAAAGAGGGGGGAGAGAGAGCAAAAGAGGGGGGAGAGAGAGCAAAAGAAAGGAGGGAGAGAGCCAAAGAGGGGAGAGAGAGAGCAAAAGAGGGGAGAGAGAGAGCAAAAGAGGGGAGAGAGAGATCAAAGGAGAGGGGGGAGAGAAAGCAAAAGAGAGGGGGGAGAGAAAGCAAAAGAGAGGGGGGAAGAGAGAGCAAAAGAGAGGGGGGGAGAGAGCAAGGGGTGGGACCGCTGTACTGCAAAAAATGGCCCGTGTACACGGGCTTTAGTACTAGTATATATATAAATAAATAAACAAAATCCGAAAGATTGTGTGACCTGGCCAGCCAGATGCCCCTCTGATCCAGCCAGGCAACTATCTGACCTATCCAGCCAGATTCCCCTCTGACCTATCCAGCCAGGTGCCCCTCTAACCCGTCCAGCCAGCCACCCTTCTGACTTAGCCAGCCAGACGCCCCTCTGACCTAACCAACCAGGCACCCCTCTGACCTAGCCAGTCAGCCACCCTTCTCACTTTGTCACCCAGATGCCCCTCTGACCTATATAAGCATAAAAAAGTACTAAATTCAAAAACAGATATTTATTAAAGAATAAAGCAAACAGCATAAAAGTAGACATGTGCGATTCTTTTCGGATCAATTCGTAAATTCGGTAAATTCTGTAAATTCGGAGATCCGGATCGATTTGAATTTCTGAATTAAAATAGCGCCGAATCTACCGAATAAATCTGAATTAGTTAAAATTCCTATTATTAAATAAATGATTCCTATTTAAAACGAAATACCTATAAAATAAACCCTAAGATAACTACAATATAAATAATAGTTACATTGTAGCTATCTCAGGGTTTATTTTTATTTTACAGGCAACTTTGTATTTTTTTTTTTTTTTTTTTTTTATACAATCAAGTTTAATAAATCATATCTGAATAGCTAATCATTAGAATAAAGGTACAATACATGTGTAACAGACACAAATACCTTTAAAGCATATTTTATTAGATTTTGTAATGAAACCTGGTAATGTAAATAAAGAACTTAAGTATTTAATACAATGCATTTAACGTTTTCCCTCTAAACACATTGTTGGAAAATGGGGTAGTAGAGCAAATTGGTTGCAAATCTTGTACAAAGCCAAATATATAAGATATGTGAAAACAGCAGTTCTAAATATTTCCCCTTCATTTACTTCCAAAAATAACATCACAGCTAAAAACAAAACACGTGAACATTTATATTTAAAAAGATCAAACAAAAATTAAACTGAGGTGCAGCTTTTTTTTGCCTGAAACTATTATTGTCATCAATATTTTCACATGATCTGTAATGACAACCTTGAGATTTATTTCGATAATACAGAGAATATTAGTTTACCAATTTATGTAATATAAAAGGAAAGTACTGACATTTGCAAACTAATTTAAAGCAAAATACACCCAATATGTATGAAGTAAATATTTATGACTTTGCTATGCCAATTTTCCTTGCATTATAGATACCTAACCTCGCTGTTTCAACACCAAATTATTTTTCTAAGGGAGCCATGCTCCAAAAAATCTCAAAATGCTTTCTCATTTACAAATTAATTTTCTAATGCATGCATGTGCCCTTTCTTTTTTTCATTTTTGTTTTGTTATAAATTGATTTGATAGAATCTATGTATTTTTTTTGTCTCATGTAGGTTTTTGAGAACATTACAGTATTATATTGTAATGTTCCTGAACCATTTAAGAAAGCAGCAATATGTTTAAATTCTATATATTTAACAAAGGTGAGATAAATCTGCAGCCAGATTAGTTTAATAGTATATGTGTTTATAATATTAAGAGTTAAGACTTTTTTATGAGTGGACTAGTAATTTTCCCCTCTAGGATAGTTATTCTTAACTGACTAGTAAACTATAGTTATATTTTTCCATGAATGTATGTATTACAAAGACTATTAAATAAATAGAAAGCATCAGGCTAAGTGTATTTAGAACTGCAGAAATTTGGTTGGTTCCAGTATTTAATCTTGTCAGTCGGGGGGGCCTGCTTTATTACAAGGCCCAAACAAAATTAAGGTTTTATAAAAAGGAACCATACATTTTTACAAAGCCAAATACAGTGTGTGAGATAAAATCAATAAGCTTAACCCAAAACAAGACCATAAAGCGTGTTTGGGTTTCCAAATTACATTGCATTGTATTTAAGCCCTTTCTGTCTCAGTGTGGCCAATGAAAATAAATTCTGCATTACCAGAATTTCTAACCATACAGTAGTGACATGTCAATCCAAACTGAAAAGTGCAGCCCCTCATGTAAGCACAAAATTGCAGCCCCTCATGTATTCATAAAATCGAAAATGTGCACGTAGTTGGACCCACCATGAATAAAATATTTCTCAATTTACAAAACCTTAAATGGAAGTGGTGTTAAAGTGGTGTTATCATTTGCACATTTCTAAAGTCCACATTCAAATTTATAGGTTGCTGCATCTTTTAGTTTAAAAAAAAAAAAGAAAAATATTAATTCATCTCAGTGTTATACTTCCGACATAACACGGAAAACAACTGTCTCTATGATTTTGTCTCTTCTGTTTTGATGGCTTGAGGTTTAATTGGTCCAGTTCTGATGGGTTTAGCAGAGGCTGGCACTATGACTGGAGCCAAAGGAGAAGCAGGTTTGGTGTTCTCAACATTGTCCTGTGCAATCATTGGGGCATCCGAAAGGGTGTCTGAAGTTTTAGTGGAAACAGCGGTATTGTTTGGAAGTTTGGGATGGAAGGGTTTGCTCTGTTGATGCTGCTGCTCAAAGAAACGATGTGTTGATTGTAGAACCTCTGCTCTCTGTTTTGCCTTTAATTCCTGTTCAGCCTTCATAGCAGCATGTGCTGGAGTTACCCGCACACTTGATGGTGGAACAGGATGTGCCCGAGACATGTGGTGAAGGCGAGGATGACTCATCAAACTTGTGGGCATCTGTGGCTGCGTCTGACTAGGTAGTGCCATGGGCTGCCGTTGAACTGGAGGTTGAAAGGTGTTTGGGTGAGGTGTTCGGACCAATGAAGGGACAAGGCTAGGCTGTGAGATAATCTTATTTGAAGGTGGGAGAGCAGCCAAAGCCTCAGATACTGCATCCTTGATAAAGGTTGTCATGGTAGGAAGCACCACCTCAACATTAACCTGAGGAGGAAATTGCGTAGGAAAGGGAGCCTGACCCAGCCTTATACTAGATGCAGTTGAAGAATACTGGTGCTTCTGGTAAGCCAGACAGTTTATTTTGCTGATCTGACTGTTGGGACTTGTAGATCTGGTGCGAAAAGGACTTGATGTTGGAGTTGTGCTTCTTCCAGGTGGTGTACCAGGTTTCACGTAATCCAAACCACCACCATAAGGTTTAAGATCAATATCGGTTACCTTGGCAGTAGTGGCCATAATACCATGTTGACTGCCTGTAGGTATGAGGCTACGGTAACCTTGACTAACTTGGCCTGCCCTAGAAAGATTCTGGTGCTGAGTCTGTGGTGCTGGTTGCAGGGTCTGGGGCAAGGCAATGAGAGGCTGACCTGTAGTAGAGCCAAAGCTGGGCAATGACAGCTGTGATCCTTGCATTGATACTGTCATTTGCTGAAGAGCTGTAGGAGACTGAGCTGTGTTGTAAAAGTTGGCTTGATTAGTCTGCTGGACCTGCCCTGAGTAAAGGTTTTGCTGCCCCAAACCTTGACGTGTCTGCAGAATGTGTGTATCAATTAGTTGAGAACCTCCTAGACCAGACTGGCCTATTTGGTGTTCATATAAGAAAGGAATAGGTTGTGCACTAGAGGTCTGTTGATAAGCCATACTAGACTGAGCCTTAGTTAGGTCTTGGTGTTGAACCCCAGGGAAGTTATGTAGAGTAGCTCCAGATAAGACAACAGGAGAGGGCTGAGATAGGTTGTTCTGAAGAAATGCCTGTTGGGACCTGTACGGTTGTAAGGAAGTAGTAAACAACTCTTGTGCTTGAGATACAGATGGGCCAGGTGCTAAACCAAGCTGAGCTTGATGTTGACCTTGCAGAGGAGCATAGATGGGAATAGGAATCTGAGAGAGTCCTGGTTGGAATCCTTGTTGCTGTGTCAGCGTCGGGGGAGCTAATCGTGCATGCGGACTGCTGAAGAGGTGACTAGTGTCCATATAGAAGGCAGGAATCTGAGCTGCAGGTCCTGCCGCTGATTGGGAAACGTAGACCTGGGTGCTCTGCTTCTGTGCTATGGTGACTGTATGCAACTGAGTTGGGAGAAATGGTTAGAGGATGATAGATTGCTGCTGCTCTGAAGTTGCTGTGGTTTCACCTTACAAATGTTTGGTGGGTCAGAAGTTGATGTTTTTGTACTATGGGAAGATGTAGTATATGTTACGGCACCTGCTAAATTGGTGGTTGTTGTGACTGATGCCACAGGTATTGGGGCAATAGATGTGATAGAAAATGAGTTATATGGTATGCTGTTTTGAGTGGGAGACACTGCACTGCTACTACTGGCTGAAACTCCAACTACTCCACTGTTGGAGCTTGTAGAAGGTCCAACTGCAACTGTGCTGGTACTGGGAGGTGCAACAGAGGTGATTGGTGATCCTTTTTCTCCAATGCTTGGAGAGTTTTCCCATGCCTTGCGAGCAGACTCCATCTTTAGAGTAAGGTCAACAGTAGCTGGAGACACTGGTGTCAAACTCGAGTTTTGTTGGAGTGTCTCTCTTCTTGGAAGGGGAAGAGTATGAGACAGTGGTACGCTGGACACTAGAGTAGAATCTATTTTGCTGCTGGATGGAGTTGGAACATTTGGAATTGAACTGGATGGGCTGGTGTAATCGATTACAGAGTCCTTAGAGCTGGTTCCAAATTCTGGAGCAGAAACAGATAGTATGCTGCTTATTTCCGTGGTAACTTCTGTTACTACTGTGCTTTCTTTCTGTGGAACAGATTCTGGCATCAGCCCTGTGGCTGGGATCGAGTTTTCCTGAGTTTCTGGCTCTACTTGTTGTTGTACCTCTTTCACTTTGCGATTTTTCAAAGATCGCTCTTTACCAATAGGACCTGGCTTGTATCCTTTATTTTGAATAAGACTGATATCTGTGATCTTGTGTGATTTAATTGTGCCGACACGTGGTTGCTTTTGTCTCTGCTCTTTTGGCTCAGGTAGTGAATCAGTAACTTTATCAGACAATGTAGAACCACCTTCATTATCACTGCTGCTAGAAACAGGGGCTCCAAACTGGATTGATTCTATTGCCAAGTCTATGGAAGTTTCTTGACTAGAAGCCTCTGGTGTTGTAGGTGGCACACAACCTGTTAGAGGCTTACTCCATGCACTGGAAGGTGGTGGTTGGGGAAGATTTTTCTGACCCATTTTCTTGGACAAGTCATTTAGCACAATCTTATTCTCCCATAGTTCAGTTCCCAGTGTGTTATGCAGCTGGGAAGCAGGTGGGGCTTTGGTTTGTCCTGAAAATTCAGAATTATTTGTTGATGCTGTCTGAGGCTGAACAGGTGCTGTAGCTTGGCTTGCTTGAACTGTTTGTACTGGAACGTAGGGAGATGCTATCACAGGAGACTGGATCTGTAAAGCAGCAGCTTGCTGTTGTTGCTTTTTCACAAACCGAGGTGGAAGTTTTGAATTCTGATTTCTTCCTTTTTCAGTTGAACCCTTTTTGGTCCAAATCTGTACAGTTTGCTCTTCTTTCTTCCTACGTTCTTCATCCTGCAAACGTTTCTGCTGCTTTTTAGAGACTACTTCTGTAAAACCATCATTGATATTAGACTGAGAGTCTTCAAGGGTTGTTACCTCAGGGTGATCATCTATAATAACAACACTTGCATAATTGTTTAGGTCGAACTGTGACAAGGCATCCACCTTTTCTTTAGACTTCTTTGTTATGGGCCTAGGTTCTTCTTTCTTCTTGCCAGCAGACTCTCTGCCACCTTTCTGTGGTGCTAAAGCATTGCTAGCTTCTTCAGTGTATAAGTGGTATGAGTGATAGTGATTAGTTACACTAACAGAATGATCTACTATAGATATTCCTGGAATATGTTCATCAAGCGGCCCTTTTTTTCCTCTCTGTAAAGAGGTACCATTTCTTCTTTCACCCCTTGGCCCAGAGTAATGTCTGCCAGGTTTCTGTGGTCCAGCATTCACACGGCGATTCTGACGATCTATTCCCGGTCTTTGACTGGAAAAGCTTCTTTTAGTACACTCTCTCTTTGGAGGAGATTGTGTCAAACCTTCTAGTGTCTTTGTGTGGACAAGCAACTGAGTAGTAGTTGAAGAGGCTACTTTATTTTCATCCCTCTCCCGCCTTTCATTGAAGTCACTGCTTTCAGAAGCAGTTTCCCATTCCTCATTGGCCTGATCAGAAGAATTATGATTGGAAAGGTCTGGTGTTTTGTTTCCTGTTAAATCTGTATCATCCCTGTCTCTCTCTTTTAAACGCCTGAACCTAGGAGGCTTATCCTGCCTTGGTGGACGTGCTAGCCTTTGTTTCTTGGGTCTCTCTTTTGTTATATCAAACTTTCTTTCATATTTGTTCAAATGTCTCTTATCCCTAGATGGTAGTGTTAAGTGCTCCTGTTCCCTAATTACACCTTCATCCATCCTTGACTGTGGAGGATGTCTGGACTCCTGTTGCCTTGTAATCCACTGATTGTCCCTATAGCCAGGTCTCCTAGGTGGAGGTGGCCGTGCTGGACGGACTCCTGGTTCTCTGCCTCTATGTCGGAATCCACTCACACCTCTTCCTCTTCGAGATGGCTCACCTTTTGGCAAGAAGCCAGGTCTCGTTTTAGAGTCATCCTCTCTAGAGAAAGATCTTTCAATCCTTATATCAGACATTGATCCTACAGATTCTGATTTTAAAACTGGAAGATTAGTTGGTGGGTTTTTTTCTTCACTTCGCTCATCTCTACGGGGCATAATTCTGCCAACACCCTCTTTGTCAGACAAAGGAGTGTCACTGGCACTCTCATGAACCTCACTATCAGTCTCTGTTTCAGATCCTCGTTGTCTACGTCTTTTTGGCATTACTTCAAAGTCTGAACTTTCACTCCGTGTTTCACTTTCTTCCCTATGTCTTATGGCTCCAGGAAGGTCTTGCTGCTTGGTATCTCTATAATGCGGGTAGTCACGACTTGGCCCTCTTACTCCTCTGCTTCTTCCACCATATGACCCCCTGTAGCTTCGGCCTCTGGAGTAATATTCACCACGGCTTCTTCCACGGTATCCTTGATCTGGAAACCAATCTCTATCCCTAAATTCCTTTCTAAATGACCTGGGAGGAAGTCCATGCTCCCTACGATGTGGTACTGTGGCATGTGATGGAATGGATGCTACTGGAGGTTTGATTTCTAGTTTAGATGTATCAAAAGACTGTTCTTTGGGTACCACTTGCATATTCTTATCTTCCTTATTTGAATGAGTGACTAATACTGGCTGTACCAAAGGTTTGGAAACAGACCCCACAGTATTTTCTGCTAATGTTTCTAAATGCAACAAGCTTGATTGTGATGCATTAGGTTGAGACTCTGTTTCTGGGATTGGTTGCTGCTGTTCAGGCATAGGAATTTCATCTAGAGGATTTGGTGAAGTTAAGGATTTCCTTTCTGTTTTCTCTTGTTTAACAGGTTTATCATGATAAAAATGTTCCTCTTCTTTTTCTTTCCTCTGTTCCCTTTCTTCTTTCATATCACGAAGAACAGGCTTCTTTATTGGGCCAGACCTTCTCACAGGTCTATCCTCTCTGCCTCTGGACCCTGGGCGAGGACCCCATCTAGTTTCAGACTTGGCTTTGAATGGTTTCTCAATTTTGCAAACTTCTGTGGGTTTGGGTGACTGAAAACACTCTTTAATTGCTTTGTCATCTGCATCATCTTGTATGGGTTCAGATAGTCTAATGGGAACTTTGGGGTTCAAGGTCACTGCCTCAACACTTCTCTTCTCCAGTTTTAGGTTTTGAATTGAATCATTTGAAATGCTTCTGCTTAAGGCAGGGTAAGTATCAGCATTAGGGGTGTCCTCTGCCACAGAGTACTGATTTTGTGATTGCTGAAAGCAAGAAACTGAGATAGATAATTCTTCAGATTGAAGAAATTCAACAGATTCTGGTTGCTGCAATTGTGATGTATGAAGGTTAAGCTCTTGAGAGTCTGAGAAAAAATCAGATTTGGTTTGTGGTCCAAAGGAGATATGTTCTACTGTGTAGGATTCAGGGATAACTTGTTGCTCAACAGTATTCTCATTTCTGAAATCTATAGCATTTTCTGGTGCTTTAGGGGAAGTGGCAACCTGATGAAGATCTTTATGTTGGTAAGACTCAGTTCCCCACATCACACGAGATTCAGATAATGGAATTCCAGAATCTCTTATTGGTTGTGTCATGTGCTCAAAGGGCTCAGAGGAAGCAGTTTGGCCCTCTATTTGATCTCTCCTCATTAAAGGCTTAGTTGGTATAATCCCTGGATGCATAGGCGTCATATCCATAGGTCGGCCAGATATAATGCGGGGGTCCATATAAGGCTGCATCATTAGCCAGTGGGGGTCAAAGCCCATTGAAGCCAAATGCTGAGGATGAGGTCCCACAGACTGGTACAGAGGTCTGTGTTGTGGTGGAGGGACAGGACTACCTGATGGCTGAGATTGAACAGGCTGAGACAGCACACCTTGCTGTTGCTGCCACTGCTGCTGTTTCATTTGCTCCTGTTGTCTTTGAAACCTTGGAGGCAATGACTTCTGAAATTGCTTTGAATAGCTAGATGATAATGTTGGGCGTGACTGATTACCAGGTTCTACATCATGTTCATGTATTGTCACAGAGACTGGGGAAAGGGAAGGTGCTGGTGAAGGTGTTGTAATAGATGCTGACACTGAAGAAGGTGGAAGAATTGAGACACTGGTTGAAAGCTGAGTAGGTACAGCAGATGGGGAGTTCATTCTTTCCAATGGCATCCTGTCAAAAGCTGGTTCTTCTGCTATATTAGAGGTTTTATGCTCGGAAACCATGTTTTCATCCTCCTGTGGAAGATCACCATCAGGTTTAGATAGATCATTCTTTTTTTCAGGTTGTCCTGGTGAGGCAGGTCTTTTACATTTAAATTCCTCTACAGGTAGCTCAATAGGTATTTTCTCAGCTGTATGTGGAGGCTCTTGAGGTAGTTCAGTGGGAGATTTTTCCTCTGGAGTTCTCTCAGACAACTGTTTCTCTGTCAAGGCAGCCGAAGATGAAGTAGAAGAGATAGCCGCTAATGAAGCAAACTTTTCATTTAAACGTTTTAGTTTCTCTGCACAGGCAGCTTTTCTCTGCTCTACCATCCTTCGTTCCTCCTCTTCTCGCCTCTTACGGGCTCTCTCCACTGCAGCTGAAATATCTGCTTGCTGCCGTCGTCTCTGTTTCCACAGCTCATCTTCGTTGGGACGCGATAAAAGAGCTGTACGATTTGAAGAAACTGGGCGACCCTGAGGAGGATGCTGGGAGTCAAGAGTGGGTCCTTTTCCAAACAATCCTTTAGATCCAGAAGGAGCAAGTGTTTGACAAATGTTAACTGCAAGTCTGTCTACTGGTTCTCTATGGCCATCATAACTTTCAGAGAGTTTTGATTGATTTAGCTCAGTTTTGGAAATTCGATCATCCCAGCTCTCTGTTTTTTCTTTATGGTTAGGAGACTGTTCGTCGTCGTCACTAAAGTTGAGCTTCTCTGTATAATCCACTTCACTTTGTGCACCTGCCCAGCCTTCATCTGCTTCTGTTTCCAGGTTATCTAGCTGCTTAAGTTCATTAGCACTAATGATGGAAGGACGTTCAACAGCCTCCTTAGGCCAGGATGCTGCTGTTCTTCCTCTGAGTGATCTGCTGACTTCTACAGGTGTTGGAAATCTGTTAGGGCCTTGTATTGATGGGAATGGAAGCCTTGGGTATGAAGGGAACATATTTCCAGCAAATGGAGGCATCATGCCTCTATATTGAGGTGGTTGACCAGACTGGTGTCCATTTAGCTTAAGTTGAGACTGTGTTGAAGTACCATGAGGAAATCTGTTATCCCGTTTGTCAACGGCATAACTTTGTATTTATTTTAACTAGCTACAATAGTTATTAAATAGTTATTAACTATTTAATAGATACCTAGCTAAAATAAGTACAAATTTACCTGTAAAATAAATGCTAACCTAAGTTACAATTACACCTAACACTAAACTATAATTAAATTAATTACCTACATTAACTACAATTAATTACAATTAAATTAAATAAATTAATGTATGAAAACCCCCCCACTAAATTACAGAAAATAATAAAATAATTACAATTTAAAACTAATTACACCTAATCTAATCCCCCTAATAAAATAAAAAAGCCCCCTAAAAGTAATAAAAATCCCTACCCTATACTAAATTACAAATAGCCCTTAAAAGGGCTTTTTGTGGGGCATTGCCCCAAAGTAATCAGCTCTTTTACCTGTAAAAAAAAATACAATACCCCCCAACATTAAAACCCACCACCCACACACCCAACCCTACTCTAAAACCCACCCAATCCCCCCTTAATAAAACCTAACACTAACCCCTTGAAGATCACCCTACCTTGAGACGTCTTCACCCGACCGGGCAGAAGTGGTCCTCCAGATGGCCAGAAGTCTTCATCCGATCCAGGCAGAAGAGGTCCTCCAGACGGCCAGAAGTCTTCATTCAGGCGTCATCTTCTATCTTCATCCGTCCGGAGCGGAGCGGGTCCATCTTCAAGCCAACTGACGCGGAGCATCCTCTTCTTCCAACGACTCCCGTAGAATGAAGGTTCCTTTAAATGACATCATCCAAGATGGCGTCCCTTGAATTCCGATTGGCTTATAGGATTCTATCAGCCAATCAGAATTAAGGTAGGAAAAATACTATTGGCTGATGCAATCAGCCAATAGAATTGAAGTTCAATCCTATTGGCTGATCCAATCAGCCAATAGGATTGAGCTCTGTCAGTATATTTATGAAAATCTTAGCAGTATTCTCCGAACAATGTGTGAGTATTTGGCAGGGAATATATTTAACAATCTTCCTTTAGACTAAACCCACAATCAATATACTTCTACTAAGACAACAAATAAAATTAATATAAATACCTGAACTCTTTTATTTAGTTAATATCCATGAACATCTTTGAAATATATTTGCAATAAAAGAAATATTAAATAAATTTATATACGCTTGAAAACTATTTAAATATGCTATGCAAAGTTCATACACGCTTACCTTTAAAAACCCACCTTATTTATAGTCTTTAACATCCAAGCAATACAATTCTAAGCTGTGCTCTTAACCAATAGGAAATATATATATTCTGCTATTTAACTGCAATTTATCCTAATACAAAATTAACTGACAATATCAGAACTTGCATAGATGAGTTACTTAGCCAATCAGACACAGATTTAAACAACAATACAATATATAGGCTGTGAAATGCTAGTAAAATGCAGACTGTTCCCTAAATCTATTAAATACAAATTGACTATGCATATAACTTATCTTACAAAACCCAGAAAACTGTATCTTTAAACTGCAGTGACTTTAAAATATCACATGTAATCAGCATCCCTTTTCTTATACTCTATATATACGTTACCAAAATGACATCCAGCTTGAAGATTTTTCACACCTCATATAAAATAAGTGTAATTGCAACGGAACAGGGAAAGTATGGCCCACTTTGTTTTTATAGTTTGACTGTGTTCCACGCAAACAGCTTTAGTCAGTTACAAAACTCAGCAGCCAGTCTCCTCCACCTTTTCCTGCATAACACTATATAGTGTAATCATTGGTGTGAAATATGGGTGGCCCTTCAAAACCTTGTCCCTCTATTGGATAATCTGAATATCCCATTTCCAACAGCCAAAAAGCTTTCTGGCTGTAGTTCTCTCATGGCAACACCGGGTGGCAGCATTACAATTAGACAGCACAAACAAATGCAGCATGACAAAAAAAAATACAGCTATACATTTAAACATCTATCTTTAAAATGTATAATAACTACCATAATTTTCTTCATATTAATAAGTTTGCAATACCAATCGCAGCTGGGTAATATCATATTACCTCTCTGGTCATTTTCATATGAGACATGTGTCTAACATTATTAATATTGTATTATATTAGTTTATACTGCCAATTATTCTGAAATTAATGGCATTTATATATTCTAATATGTTTTCTTTCACTTAATATAATATGTTCTATGTCTCCGACAATTTCTGCATATATGAATTGATGCCTGCAATAGAAATGGAAACAATTATCAGAAATGGTTTAAGAATTTCATATGTCTATGGTCCATATGAAATAAAATTAAGTATTATTAATCATTTACTTTTAGGTCCACAAACATCTATTTATATTTTTAAAAACACAGAGGTTATTAAACATTTTTGACTGACTAAAACAGTTACCTCCCAACTTAGCAAATACCCATGTAATAATAGAGGATTAGACAATTTCCCAAATTTCTATATTTAATACATTCAGGGGCATGCATTCAAAGAGAGAGAGAAAAAAAAATGTTTATTTGTTATCTGTTTTAATGAGTTTCAGAGTCACACCTCAGCATCTGTCTTTTGTTTCCCAAGGCCTTCATTGCCCCACATGGGGTCAATCCACGAGTAGTTGTAAAAGTCTTAATACAGCATATCTCCTGTTTAGCCAGCAGTGCAGATGTGTATTTGATGTTTAACTAACACCTATGTGCATAAAAGCTGTTTCTCTATGATTTTGATCAGTTCCAAAAGGGTATTTCAGACATTTCGTCTCCATATATTTTGTGTGGTGTTACCTATCTGACAATCTATCCTCTTAATTTGCCTTTTATGACTCATCCTGTCTCAAGCCACAAACTCTGTTTTCTTTCAAAATTACTTCCCCAACATTCCTCTAAGAGACTGTATTAAATTGAGGTAGACCAAATGTCTTAGAGTCATAAAACTCTGCATATAGTCAAATGAGCATGGTCACTGAGTTAGTTCCTTTTGGAAAATGTCTGTGTATTTTACACAGCAGGGGTCGTGCTTCAAAAGGCTATGCTGATTTCCAATCCTGATAAACATGCATTTACCTAGCCAAAATCAGCTTATAGGGGGTTTTGAGTTAAATCCTGACATCAGAATTTCTATTCTACAGCACATCTGATAAAATAGACGGCTTCATATATACACACATCCTTTTTATATTATTTTCATTTACGTATATATATTAGTATATATATATATATATATATATATATATATATATATTTTATGTCATTGACCTTTACCCTGACATAATTTCCCCTTTCAAATTCAAATATATGTAGGACACATGTGTTTGAATTGGATCAAAGTCAGCGGTACTCAGTGAGGATGTTGGCCATATACAACATAGATAGTCTCTTATGTAGAAAGTTTGTTATTTTGAGCCTTCATGTTTATCAGTTAAGCGTCTTTAAGCTACATATGTCTTTAGTTCATTTGGGGATATGACACTTCATTCTCCCTCTATGACCTGTAGTTGGGATCTGGGATGACATGCCTTCAATTGATTGATATGGACCCATTTATCTATGAAACTTTCATTTTTGGGGATCCTTATTTTATAGGCCACTGGAGATATTTTGTCAGTAATGACGAAAGGACCTTTCCATGAGGGAAGACATTTCTTCTCCCTAACCTGATCTCTTCCAAAGTTATAAAGATAAACTTTATCATTTAGTTCATATTCCTTTTTGGACGTTTTGAGATCATAATAGGTTTTAGTGGCAGTTGCGGATCTTTCTAAATTCCTTTGAGCAAATGCAAATGCATATTGCAGGTGTTTTCTTAAGTTTATCAAGTTTTGGTCTGATGTACGGTACAGCAGATGTTGATGTAGAACCATTCTTCTACCAGTCATCAGCTCAAAAGGTGACATTTTGGTAGCACTACTTGGAGTTGCTCTTAATGCCATTAAGACTAGAGGTAGTTTTACATCCCAGTCTTTACCTGTTTCACTCACAAACTTTTTGAGGATTTTAACAATGGACTGGTTGTAACGCTCTACACCACCACTTGAGGCAGCTCTATAAGCAATATGGAGCTTTCTTTTAACCCCTAGTATTTTCCACATTTTGGTCATCACTTCGCTAGTGAAGTGGGTCCCCCGATCTGATTCGATTCTTTGGGGCAGACCAAATCTGGAAAACACATGTTTGAAGAGCAATGCTGCGCATGTTTCTGCATTATTGTTAGGTGCACTAATGCACTCTACCCATTTAGTGAACAGGCATGTTACAGTTAACATGTATTTGTTACCTCTTGATGATCTTGTTATTGGACCGATAAAATCAATTTGTATATCTGACCATGACATTACCATCCCCCTCTTCTGCAATGGCGCTCTATGCGTTGGTGCAGTGGGTTGGAACTGTGGACAGATTAAACACCCTTGACAGTAGGTTTGAACATCTTTCAACATGTGTGGCCAAAAAGCATAATCACGCAATATTTCGTACGTGAGTTTGGCACCACGATGTCCAGATGTGGGAGCATCATGGGCATGTTGAAGCATTAGACTTCTGAACTTGGTGGGTACTACCCATTGCTGGATGCCAGTTTTGGAAGTTCTAATTAACAAACCATCCTGTAACTTGAATTGTGATCTAGATTTCATTAATATTCTAAGATCTTCTTTGCCAATGCAATCATCTTTTGAGATGGGGTTGCTTTCAGGATCTTCTATGTGTTTATAGAAGATGCCTACAATGGGGTCTTCTTTTTGACTAGTGATCAGGTCCTCACTAGGAGAATCCTGACTCCATTGTACCAAGTTAGTCTCACTTTGTTGTTTTGCCTGGTTTCTGGTAATGGCTTCTACCTGAATTGCACCCATTAAGTGGTCAATATTAAGGAGTTCTCCAGTTATGGCTCCTTGTTTGGCTAACGAATCCGCAAGGTCTTTGCCTTCCTTATCCGGACCTAGAACTCTGGAATGACCCTTGGTCTTTTTCCAGTGTATGGTTAAATCATTGGATACCACCATATTATCAATCTCGCAGAACAACTTGCCATGCTTGACTGGTTTGTTATTGCTTTTCTGCATGCCATTTCTTTTCCAAGTTGGCAGGTATTCAACAAAACTGTCACGCACATAATTTGAGTCAGTTATGATCACAAATTCATGAATACCATGTTCAATAGCCATTTCAATGGTTTTGAAAATAGCAGTTAGTTCTGCAACTTGACTGGATCTTGGTCCAATGTTGAAACCTACAGATATATTTGAGAATCCATTTGCCCCAGTTATACCAATGCCAGCGACTAATCTGCGCTCATTATCAATAGTGGCATGGTAAGAACAACCATCAACATATACCCAAGGTAATGTTTGACAATGGTCCTCATTGTACATTTTATATGGGGAAAGCAATTGTTCCTCCAGAAAATCATCTTCTGATAATTCTTCCCCAGGATCTCTAGCAGTACAGTCGTTGAGCTCAGCAAGCCCTTGTGCAACTGGATTCTTTTTATTCTGCTTGTAGCGAATTTCTAGTGTCCAGCCTTGTAAGGAAAGAGTCCACGCTGTTATGCGGCTATTAGACAAATTCCCATCCCTTATTCTCTCACTTTGCAAATATAGCAAAGGCTGGTGGGCCGTTTCTACAATAATTTTCTCGCCCTTTATATAGCTGCGGAAATTTTGTAGAGCCCATACAGTAGATAAGAGGGCTTTTTTGCAATCGTTAAACTTTATTTCTACTGGGAATAGATTTTTGCTCGCATAAGCAATGGCTTTGTTCAAATTATCATGTTTTTGGTATAAAACAGCACTCATGCTTATATCTGTGTAACCTGTCTCTAAGAAGAAAGGTTTACCACCTTCAGGGTACGCTAAGCAAGGTGCTTGAGTGAGTTTTCTCTTCAGCTCTCTGATGGCTGTCTCTTGAGACTCACTCCAGTGCCATTTCACATCTTTCTTTAGAAGAAGTAGTAGTGGTTTAGCTAATTCCGCATAATTATCAATGAATTTGCGAGAATAATTTGTCATACCCAGGAATGGTCTCAATTCCTTTAAATTAGTTGGGTTTTTAGAATTCACTATAGCTTCCACCTTTTTCTTTTGGGGATTTAATCCTTCAGAGGTAACTTCATGTCCCAAGAAGTTTACACGAGTGCGGCACCATTGAGCTTTTTGTAGGGATAATTTGACACCTGCCCTTTTAAGTTGGCTGAGGACGTGTTTAAGCTCTGCAATGTGTTTTTCAAAGTATGTGCTTTTGATTAAAACATCATCAACATAAGATAAGGTCCTCCTTTCCAGTGCATCAGGCATAGCCTTATGCATGAATACAGCAAATTCATGTCCAGAATTTATGTATCCAAATGGCAGTCTCTGGAATGCATATTGGACCTTTTGGAAAGAGAACGCTAGCTTATATTGGTCCTCTTCATGTACCTTTATGGTCCAATATCCCTGCGCACAATCAATGGCAGTGAATATTTTGGATCCCTGCATTTGTGCTAGGCATTGGTCAATATATGGCACAGGCCAGCCAGACATGTATACTCGTTTGTTTAGCTGTCTTAAGTCAGCACACAAACGCCATTGTCCATTGGGCTTAAGGACACCTAGAATAGGATTATTATAAGAGCTGTGCACCTGTCTGATAATAATAATTATTATTATTATCGGTTATTTGTAGAGCGCCAACAGATTCCGCAGCGCTATAAACAAAGGGGGAGTACAACAAAACAATTATAGGGTAGAGGGCCCTGCCAAGAGTTGCACTGTTGTAGTCAGCTCTTAAGAAGGTGATCTGCAAACAGCTGGACTTTTAGGCTTACATGCTAAGAGGGTTCAGGGGATTGCAGTGGAGGAGAGGAACTGGTATTAGGAAAGGTTAGCGTAGGTTGTATGCGTCCCTGAACAGTAGAGTCTTTAGGGAGCACTTGAAGATTTTAAAACTAGAAGAGAGTCTTGTGGAGCGAGGCAGAGAGTTCCACAAGATGGGAGCCAGTCTGGAGAAGTCCTGTAAACAGGAGTGCGATGAGGTGACAAGAGAGGTGGAGAGTAGGAGGTCGTGAGTAGAGCGAAGGGGACGGGAGGGAGAGTATCTGGAGACAAGTTCTGAGATGTAGGGGGGAGCAGTGCAGTTGAGGGCTTTGTATGTCAGAGTGAGAGTTTTGTGTTTGATCCTAGAGGCAAGAGGAAGCCAGTGAAGGGATTGGCAGAGAGGCGCAGCAGATGAAGAGTGACGTGTAAGGAAGACGAGTCTGGCAGAGGCATTCATTATGGATTGTAAAGGAGCTAGGCGGCAGGTGGGGAGACCAGAGAGGACAGAGTTGCAGTAATCAAGGCGGGAAAGAATGAGAGAGTGGATTAAAATCTTAGTTGTGTCTTGTGTAAGGAAGTGTCTAATTTTAGAGATGTTTTTAAGGTGGAAGCGGCAGGCTGTAGCCAAGGACTGAATGTGAGGAGTGAAGGAAAGATCTGAGTCAAATGTGATCCCGAGACATCGGGCATGCGGGGTAGGGGTAATGATGGAGTTGTCGACAGTTATAGAGATATTGGGGGTGGAGATTTTGGAACAAGGGGGGAAAATGAGGAGCTCAGTTTTGGAGAGATTTAGCTTGAGGTAGTGAGAGGACATCCAGGAAGAGATGTGAGAAAGACAGTTAGTGACACGGGTTAGCAAGGAAGGAGATAGTTCTGGTGCAGAGAAGTAGATTTGGGTGTCATCGGCATACAAATGATATTGGAAACCGTGGGACTTAATTAGGGAACCTAGTGATGACGTATAGATTGAGAAGAGAAGGGGACCAAAGACAGAGCCTTACGGTACTCCGACAGAAAGTGGTGACGGGGCAGAGGAGGCCCCAGAGAAGGCTACACTGAAGGTACGGTTTGACAGGTAGGAAGAGAGCCACAAAAGGGCTGTGTCACAGATGCCGAAGGATTGGAGGGTTTGGAGCAAAAGAGGGTGGTCGACAGTGTCAAAGGCTGCGGACAGATCAAGGAGGATAAGCAGAGAGAAGTGGCCTTTTGATTTAGCTGTAAGTAGGTCGTTGGTGACCTTAACAATAGCTGTCTCTGTGGAGTGATAGGGATGAAATCCAGATTGCAGCGGGTCAAGAAGGGAGTTTAACGTAAGGAAATGGGATAGGCGTGCATATACTAGTTTTTTGAGAAGCTTTGAAGCAAGAGGGAGGAGGGAAATTGGGCGGTAGTTTGATGGAGAAGTAGGGTCAAGGGAAGGTTTTTTGAGGATAGGTGTGACCAGTGCATGTTTCATCGATGAGGGAAATGTACCAGTGCTGAGGGAGAGGTTGAAAATGTGTGTTAGCATAGGGGTAAGGGTAGCAGAGAGAGAGGGGAGCAGCTGTGAGGGGATAGGGTCAAGGGGACAGGTAGTGAGGCGAGAGCGCAGTATAAGTGCTGAAACTTCATCTTCAGTAACAGGGGAGAATGAACTAAGTTTCAGGTTATGAGGGTTATGGTTGAGTGAGAGTATTTGAGGGGGGGAGAGAATGGAATTGTGTTGAGAGCTGATTTCATGTCTGATGGAGTCAATTTTGTTGGTGAAGTGACTGGCAAAGTCTTGAGCTGACAGAGAAGTTGTATTAGGAAGTGGGGGAGGGCGGAGGAGAGTATTGAAAGTGGCGAACAGACGTTTTGGGTTTGAAGAAAGATTAGAGATAAGAGTAGAGAAGTAGTGTTGCTTGTGGAGATTAAGGGCAGAGTAGTAGGAGTTCAAGATGAATTTGTAATGAAGAAAATCAGCTGAACTCCGTGATTTTCTCCAATGCCGTTCAGCAGTACGGGAACATCTGCGTAGGTACCGTGTCAGAGGAGTATGCCAGGGCTGGGGATGAGTGTGTGATTTCCTAGCAGTGGTTAGAGGGGCGAGATTGTCAAGGATGGATATAAGGGTAGAATTATAGTGGCAGATAGATTGTTCAGGGCAGGAAAAGGTGGAGAAGGATGAGAGGAGTGGTTGAAGGGAATTAGCAAGTTGTTGCTGATCTAAAGACCTAATACTTCTGTGAAGTTTGGTGTGATGAGTAGAAGGTGGGAGAGTTGTAGGAAGGGATGATATGTTGCAGGTAAGGAGATGGTGGTCAGAAAGAGGAAAAGGGGAGTTTGAGAAGTTTGAGAGAGTGCATCGATAGCTAAAGATCAGGTCAAGGGAGTGACCGTCTTTGTAAGTGGGAGAATCAGTCCACTGTGACAGACCGAAAGAGGAAGTGAGTTGCAGAAGTTGTTTAGCAGATGAGGCAGTGGGATTGTTAAGGGGGATGTTGAAGTCGCCGAGAATGAGGGCAGGGGTGTCTGAGGAAAGGAAGTAGGGTAGCCAGGCAGCCAAGTGATCTAGAAATTGAGTTGCGGAGCCAGGGGGTCGGTATATGACTGCAACACGTACAGAGAGAGGGGAGAATAAGCGAATCATGTGGGTTTCGAATGAGGGAAAAGTGAGGGAAGAGATAGGGTGTATTTGTTGGAAGGTGCAACAAGAGGAAAGTAAAATACCTACACCACCTCCTTGTCTATTACCAGACCTGGGAGTGTGGCTGAAGTGGAGACCCCCATGTGACAGAGCAGCAGTGGATGCTGTGTCTAGGGGAGAGAGCCAGGTTTCTGTTAGGGCCAGAAGGTTAAGGGAGCGGGAGATGAAGAGGTCATGTATAGAAGTGAGTTTGTTGCAAACAGAGCGAGAGTTCCAGAGTGCACATGTGAAAGGGGTAGTGGCTTTAGATGCAAGAGGAATGTGAGTAAGGTGAGCAGAGTTTTGTTTTCTGAGTCTATGGGATGGTACACATGCATGTGCACGGCTTGTCATTGGTTGGGGACCAGGATTAGGGGAGATGTCACCAGCAGTAAGTAGAAGCAAGAGGGAGAGTGACATGAGATGAGATACAGATTTGCAGTAGTGAGACTGCTTTTGAGATGAGCTGCAGGGGGTAGAGAGAGTGTTTAGGAGTAGGTAAAGTTCATGAGTAGAAAAGTAAGGTGAGTTTAAGAGAGATGGGCTAATGAACAGTGCAGGTGGAGAGGGAGAAGGAGTAATTGAATAGTGTAGTTTGTTATAGAGACAAAGGGTAGCAAAAAAGAATATAATTATATTGAGCATTTTTACAGAATTGGGAACCAGTTAAAAATATAAGACACAGAATTGCTGTAACAATTGCATAAGGGAACAAAAAGGTATGTGAAACATAATATAATAAAAGTACTGTGTATTCTATGGGGTTAAGGGAATGGAAGGATGTGCTGATCAGTGTTTGCACCTGTCATTTTAGGAGAGTTAAAGTTGTGTGGGAGACTATCTATAAATGAGGAAATGAGCTTGGGGTGGGTGGAGTGAGGGGTAGGGTGGGAGGGAAGCTGTTTTCCAGAAGGCTACCTGTAGAAAGTTAGATGGCTATTTCAGCAATTGAGTGAAAAGGTCTGTGGGTTTTTTTCTGTGTTCTGGGAGAGACTGTGTAAAGGGAGAGAGATAAATTGGTTAATGATGGCCCAGAGAAAAAGTGTTAAAATGAGTGGGAGGGTACATTTATGGACATTTTAAGCTAAGGGTCAATCAAGCAGAAACCAAAAAACACATCAAAAAACAAAATATTGCAGAGATAAGACAGACATACAAGACAGGCAAGGGGTGAAATAAAACCAAACAAATACAGATAAATGGACAAGAGTTGCTTAAACTATGCAAATTATGACTAGCACAGCCTGTAATATATACATTTAAAATAAAAACAAAACAAAAGGAATTAACAATAAATATACAAACACATACAATTAAACAACTTAGTAGGTAAAATATAATGAAGCTGTTTTCCAGAAGGCTACCTGTAGAAAGTTAGATGGCTATTTCAGCAATTGAGTGAAAAGGTCTGTGGGTTTTTTTCTGTGTTCTGGGAGAGACTGTAGAAAGTTAGATGGCTATTTCAGCAATTGAGTGAAAAGGTCTGTGGGTTTTTTTCTGTGTTCTGGGAGAGACTGTAGAAAGTTAGATGGCTATTTCAGCAATTGAGTGAAAAGGTCTGTGGGTTTTTTTCTGTGTTCTGGGAGAGACTGTAGAAAGTTAGATGGCTATTTCAGCAATTGAGTGAAAAGGTCTGTGGGGTTTTTTCTGTGTTCTGGGAGAGACTGATAATACCTCTTTCTTCCAAATTCCTTATGATCTCTGCAAGAGAATCATACGAGGCTAGGGGATGTCTGTATTGTTTGACAAATACAGGTGGTGCATCGGGATCTGTTTGTATTCTTGCAATGTGCAAGTCTGTAGTACCACAGTCATAAGAATCCTTAGCAAAAATATCCTTGTATTCCATCAGGAGTTCTCGCAGCTGTTGGCGTTCATCATCGCTGGAACAGCCATTAGCTAAGGATATTTGCTCTTTGACTATTTGCTAAAATCCTGGAAGGATTTCAGGCTGTCCTATTTCATAGGCTTCTTCCAGCCTAGAGGTGAGATCCCCTTGATTATAATTTACATTGCTCCCATGACTCTGGGTATTGGGGTAATCTTGCTGTTTGATTGGCTGATCAAACACTAGAGAGGCTTTTCAATTTTACAGATGCCTTCCTCTGAGCTGAAGGGATAAATAGACTGAATATTAAATAGACACTCTGGCATAGATGCAAATGATTGTTCTATTAATTGTTCTTCAGTTAAGTATCCTTCAGGTAGTAGCCCAATTACATTATTTTGGAATCCAAAAGTGTAATAACTTGATTCCAGTGCATATCCTATGGTAGTTCCCTTGGATAAGGTTATATCCTGTGGGGTCATGTTATGCACTATAATATTTATTATAACAGTTCCAATATTCACCATAGGAGTGTAGGTTACTGTGACACCCAGATTTTCTATTCTATGGGAGAGGCAAATCAGTGTTTCAGAAGTTTTTAATTTCTGACCTCTCTTTACCTGTAAGGGTAAAAGAAATTTATCAGCCCCAGCAGGAATTATAACATCGCTAGATACCTGCATATTCACAGCATATGGCAATTGCTGGTTTGACTTCAGGGCTGCATTTTCATCCTGAAATACTTCAGGGTCCCCCTTTAACCTGCTCCAGATGCAAGGGTTAATCAAATCTATTTGTATGGCATATCTATGTAAGATATCATTGCCAATGTATATTTGATTATTGGGAGTATTTAAAACTAAAAACAGGTGCTTCACTGCCTTATTACCAATAGAGATAGATAATAAGCACTTAGCTGTGATGTTATAGCTTTCAGACCTGTCGTCCAGGCCGTTGACACTGTGGTCTTGGGGAGAAAGATATTTAATCACTTTAGGTTCAGCTATTTGAGCTAATAAACCTTCGCTTATATAGCTAGCTTCCTGTTTTAAGTTTATTTTAGCATACTTGGTTTTACCAAGGTCATGTACTTGTATAGGGATAAATAGATCCTCTTTAACTCTCTCAATCCCTGTGAGGTATTGAGCGTGGCCTCCCCCCTTAGGGATTTTATGATCCCCCTTGTGGAGTGATATGGTTAATACATCGCCATCTAGGGAAATATTCGCTATCTTTCCAGGCGAAATTTTAAAAGTATTACCATTAGAGCCACTAAAAGGAGTCTGATCATCTATTTGTAGAATAGTGATTTCAGGTACAGAGTTATTCCTGAAATGAATCTCCACAGCATCTGGTTTCTCTTCCACCACGTGACAGCTATGTCGGTTGCGAGATATACCAGATTTTTCATAATTGATAGGTCGTTTAACTTGTGACCAAATTACATTATTTATTCAATCAATTATGGTGCTTAATCGCTTCAGGAGATCACTACCAATAATTAAACGATCAGTTAGCAGATCCACTATAATGACAGGGTGCCTTATGACCCTGTTCCCCAATTTAAATTTTAACCAGGCAGTACCGTAGACTTTTAGGGAGTCACCCCCAACACCTATTAGAGAACCGTCAAATTCTCTTATTTTAGGTTTGTGGGGTGTTAGCTCATTTAGCTGTGTGTAGTACCTGTGGGATAAGATAGTTGCCTGTGACCCAGTGTCAATTAATCCCCTGATAGGGTTGGAGACTGAATCTTGCAGCTCAACTAATACATAATATCTTCCTGCAGTTTCTACCATTTCACACATAAAGTTGGCGTTAGCATACATTTGTGGGCTTCGCCACGTGTTACCTGAATTCGCCGTGTCATTAGATGCAGAGGAACCTTCATACCTACCTGTTTCCTCTATGACAGGGTCGGTTGGATTCTTTTGTACTGCATCTGTGGAGATAATGTTAGGAGAGAGCTGCAAGGGAAGAGGTTTGTTAGTTTTTCCCGGATGAGGTCGCTCATCGTCACAGCTAATTTGTCCGTTTCCGGTCTGTGGGGAGATAACATGATTAGTATCATTGATATTTATTATTACATTTTGTATATCTCTCCCCTCCCCTTCAGGTGATACTGCAGTATTTATGACTGTGCCTGTGGTCCACTGCTGACCACTGGCTGTACCCCTAAAAAAGTATTGTTCGGTTGCTGAGCCGTAGATTTTTGACTCATATTAGCGATTTGTTCGCTCAACCGATTTAACTGGGTAAACAGCATATCTACCTGATTGTACAAGTTACCTCTACCCCTGGGCCTATCTCTTGGTGCCCCATTGTAATGATTCCTGGACCATTGGGTTCCCTCAGAATCAGGGCCGTTATTTCTATTCTGGCGTGGTTGCCCCTGGGGTTCAGCTTGTTCAGCATTAGTACTTTGGGGAGCATTATATACCTGGGGTGTCTGGTTACCCTGAGAATATCTTCGCCATCTATTGTATCTACCCTTGCGCGGATACCAATTATTTGGTGAGTATTCTTTTTGTGAGTAATTATTCACCTGATTATGTCCCCCACTTTGGTTATAGTCTCCCTGCGCCTCAACCTGTGTAGGGGGAGGGGCAGAATTAAACCTCTGTGGAGATGGCCTGTTTTGACTGGCCACCTCTGCATAAATTCTCTTTTTAGACTCCAAATTGAGGGGTTTAGGTGACACCCTAGTTTCTGCTACAATTTTGGGTTTCGACTCCTTTTTCACCCCCTGTTCACTGGATTGCTGAATACAGTATAATTTTGTACTCTCTTTGATCAGCCATTCCAATGAGCAGTCCTCATCAAAATCTCTAGCTAAGTTAATTTTGATGGGTGTAGGCAGTGCTTCAAAAAATAAATTTACAAATTCTGAGCCATCAAATTTGGGATTATCTTCAGACATACTGTACGCATTTTTCAATACAGAAAGGAATTCGATTGGACTCTGATTCGCACGACACTTTAAACCATATACCGCTATTTTCGCGGCAGTTTTAGTGCGATATTGCCCGAATTCTTTTCTGCATTGTCGTTTTACCCCATTCCAGGAATGAATATTCATATCCTTTAGTGAAGCAAAGAATTTGTGATGCTTACTGTCAAATACCCAGGGCAGAAATTCAATTTTCAATTTCTCACTTGTAACATTCATTATAGCTAACGCATTTTCAAAAGCCTCTAAATGATCAATCACAGATGTTGTTCCCTTATTGGAGAATATAGGTACTGCGCATTGTACGAAGGTGATTATTTTATGGGAATCATAGACTTTATCAGACTTACTTTGGGTTTCTATGTTAGAGTTTCCCTCCCAGGCACCAGCTGCGCTACAGCAGTTCTCTGGATTTACATCATGAGGTGACTGCCTATTTGGGAAATCTATTTCTGACCCGTTAGGGGTAATTTGTCTATACTGTTCCATATGTTTTTGTACCTCGTCCCTGACGCGTTCGCTGAAGGAGTTAGCATTATCTGCATTATTCTCACTGTTAATATAAGGGTGTTCATTATGGCGATATGACCTTTTTAAATCGCTTAATTCTCTCTGGCTTTGCGCAAGCTGTTTATTTAAATCTTGTATCTGTGCGATTAAGTCTGTATTATGCTTATCTAAGGCGGTTAGGTTTTGGGCAAATTCATCCATTTTATTTTTGGCTATTTTTAAACCCTCTTCGCTTCTGCGCGAGGAACGAATACTATTTTCTAGCTCCTGTATTTGCAATCGTTTGTCTGTGACACAAAACGACATTTCATCAATAATGCATATTAAGAGGGGCCAAGATTTTAGTATTAGTTCTTCTCGCTTTTTGGGAGCTTTGCATTGATTAATCATTAATAATTCCTGGAAGAATTCATTCTCTTCATTCCACATATTATTATTAACGGTAATATTTTTAGCCCTAGTTTCAAGCATATCCATAAAATCATTTAATTCACCCGCAATATTAAACTTCCCTTTAATGTAACTTAAGATATCTTTCTTAAGGACCTGACCTTTAGCAATAGGTATTGTAATGGGACCAATTTCATTGCTATGTATAGAATTAAATGAGTCACTTCTGGCTACAGACATTATTATATTGGTTTAGTACTTAGTTAAACTAAAACGCTAATACAATTTTTGCCAATAAAAAGAGAGAAGAAAAAAATGTTATATTTAAAAAAATAAATATATTATTAATTTTGAAATATGAAAAATTAATACTTCGAAATATGAAAAATTAATATTTTTGATTAACTTTGAAAATATGAAAAATTTATATTTTTGATTAATTTTTAAATATGAAAAATTAATATTTTTATTAATCTTTCAAAAATTAATCTTTAATAATATTTCAAGATATTAATATCAATCTCGAAATATGAAAATCAATATTTCAACTCTTCAAAAATTATATCTTCAAAATATTAATATCGAAATATGAAACTTTTTCTCTCTTTTATAATAATTTCTATCTACCACAAATATATTATATCAAATATGATGGAATATTAATAAATCTCAGAAAAGTGCCTCCAATTATTATGTCAGTATATTTATGAAAATCTTAGCAGTATTCTCCGAACAATGTGTGAGTATTTGGCAGGGAATATATTTAACAATCTTCCTTTAGACTAAACCCACAATCAATATACTTCTAGTAAGACAACAAATAAAATTAATATAAATACCTGAACTCTTTTATTTAGTTATTATCCATGAACATCTTTGAAATATATTTGCAATAAAAGAAATATGAAATAAATTTATATACGCTTGAAAACTATTTAAATATGCTATGCAAAGTTCATACACGCTTACCTTTAAAAACCCACCTTATTTATAAATAGTCTTTAACATCCAAGCAATACAATTCTAAGCTGTGCTCTTAACCAATAGGATATATATATATTCTGCTATTTAACTGCAATTTATCCTAATACAAAATTAACTGACAATATCAGAACTTGCATAGATGAGTTACTTAGCCAATCAGACACAGATTTAAACAACAATACAATATATAGGCTGTGAAATGCTAGTAAAATGCAGACTGTTCCCTAAATCTATTAAATACAAATTGACTATGCATATAACTTATCTTACAAAACCCAGAAAACTGTATCTTTAAACTGTAGTGACTTTAAAATATCACATGTAATCAGCAGCCCTTTTCTTATACTCTATATATACGTTACCAAAATGATATCCAGCTTGAAGATTTTTCACACCTCATATAAAATAAGTGTAATTGCAATGGAACAGGGAAAGTATGGCCCACTTTGTTTTTATAGTTTGACTGTGTTCCACGCAAACAGCTTTAGTCAGTTACAAAACTCAGCAGCCAGTCTCCTCCACCTTTTCCTGCATAGCACTATATAGTGTAATCATTGGTGTGAAATATGGATGGCCCTTCGAAACCTTGTCCCTCTATTGGATAATCTGAATATCCCATTTCCAACAGCCAAAAAGCTTTCTGGCTGTAGTTCTCTCATGGCAACACCGGGTGGCAGCATTACAATTAGACAGCACAAACAAATGCAGCATGACAAAAAAAAATACAGCTATACATTTAAACATCTTTCTTTAAAATGTATAATAACTACCATAATTTTCTTCCTATTAATAAGTTTGCAATACCAATCGCAGCTGGGTAATATCATATTACCTCTCTGGTCATTTTGATATGAGACATGTGTCTAACATTATTTATATTGTATTATATTAGTTTATACTGCCAATTATTCTGAAATTAATGGCATTTATATATTCTAATATGTTTTCTTTCACTTAATATAATATGTTCTATGTCTCCGACAATTTCTGCATATATGAATTGATGCCTGCAATAGAAATGGAAACAATAATCAGAAATGGTTTAAGCATTTCATATGTCTATGGTCCATATGAAATAAAATTAAGTATTATTAATCATTTACTTTTTGGTCCACAAACATCTATTTATATTTTTAAAAACACAGAGGTTATTAAACATTTTTGACTGACTAAAACAGTTACCTCCCAGCTTAGCAAATACCCATGTAATAATAGAGGATTAGACAATTTCCCAAATTTCTATATTTAATACATTCTGCGGCATGCATTCAAAGAGAGAGAGAAAAAAAAATGTTTATTTGTTATCTGTTTTAATGAGTTTCAGAGTCACACCTCAGCATCTGTCTTTTGTTTCCCAAGGCCTTCATTGCCCCACATGGGGTCAATCCACGAGTAGTTGTAAAAGTCTTAATACAGCATATCTCCTGTTTAGCCAGCAGTGCAGATGTGTATTTGATGTTTAACTAACACCTATGTGCATAAAAGCTGTTTCTCTATGATTTTGATCAGTTCCAAAAGGGTATTTCAGACATTTTGTCTCCATATATTTTGTGTGGTGTTACCTATCTGATAATCTATCCTCTTAATTTGCCTTTTATGACTCATCCTGTCTCAAGCCACAAACTCTGTTTTCTTTCAAAATTACTTCCCCAACATTCCTCTAAGTGACTGTATTAAATTGGGGTAGACCAAATGTCTTAGAGTCATAAAACTCTGCATATAGTCAAATGAGCATGGTCACTGAGTTAGTTCCTTTTGGAAAATGTCTGTGTATTTTACACAGCAGGGGTCGTGCTTCAAAAGGCTATGCTGATTTCCAATCCTGATAAACGTGCATTTACCTAGCCAAAATCAGCTTGTAGGGGGTTTTGAGTTAAATCCTGACATCAGAATTTCTATTCTACAGCACATCTGATAAAATAGACGGCTTCATATATACACACATCCTTTTTATATTATTTTCATTTACGTATATATATTAGTATATATATATATATATATATATATATATATATATATATATATATATATATATATATATATATATATATATATTGTGTCATTGACCTTTACCCTGACAGCTCGCATTCTATTGGCTGTTCCAATCAGCCAATAGAATGTGAGCTCAATTCTATTGGCTGATTGTATCAGCCAATAGGATTTTTCCTACCTTAATTCCGATTGGCTGATAGAATCCTATCAGCCAATCGGAATTCAAGGGACACGATCTTGGATGACGTCATTTAAAGGAACCTTCATTCGTCGGGAGTCGTCGGAAGAAGAGGATGCTCCGCGTCGGTTGGCTTGAAGATGGACCCGCTCCGCTCCGGATGGATGAAGATAGAAGATGCCGTCTGGATGAAGACTTCTGGCCATCTGGAGGACCTCTTCTGCCCGGATCGGATGAAGACTTCTGGCCATCTGGAGGACCTCTTCTGCCCGGATCGGATGAAGACTTCTGGCCGTCTAGAGGACCATTTCTGCCTGGTTGGGTGAAGACATCTCAAGGTAGGGTGATCTTCAAGGGGTTAGTGTTAGGTTTTATTAAGGGCGGATTGGATGAGTTTTAGAGTAGGGTTGGGTGTTTAGGTGGTGGGTTTTAATGTTGGGGGGTATTTTTTTTTTACAGGTAAAAGAGCTGATTACTTTAGGGCAATGCCCCGCAAAAAGCCCTTTTAAGGGCTATTTGTAATTTAGTATAGGGTAGGGATTTTTAATATTTTGGGGCCTTTTTATTTTATTAGGGGGATTAGATTAGGTGTAATTAGTTTAAAAATTTGTAATTATTTTTTTTATTTTCTGTAATTTAGTGTTTGTTTTTGTACTTTAGTTTATTTTATTTTATTGTATTTAATTGTATTTAGTTTAGGGATTTAATTTAATTATAGTGTAGTGTTATGTGTAATTGTAACTTAGGTTAGGTTTTATTTTACAGGTACTTTTGTATTTATTTTAGCTAGGTAGTTATTAAATAGTTACTAACTATTTAATAACTATTCTACCTAGTTAAAATAAATACAAAGTTGCCCTGTAAAATAAAAATAAATCCTAAGATAGATACAATGTAACTATTAGTTATATTGTAGCTATCTTATGCATAGATTTAGAGTTTTGCGTTAGAAGGGGTGCGTTAGCTACGCGTGTCTTTTTTCCCCCCGCACCTTTTAAACAACGCTGGTATTGAGAGTTCTCTGAAGGGCTGAGTTAGGCTCCAAAAAGGGAGCGTACAGGCATATTTACCGCCACTGCAACTCTCAATACCAGCGTTGCTTATGGAAGCGGCCAGCTTCAAAAACGTGCTTGTACACGATTCCCCCATAGGAAACAATGGGGCAGTTTGAGCTGGAAAAAAACCTAGCACCTGCAAAAAAGCAGCGTTCAGCTCCTAACGCAGCCCCATTTTTTCCTATGGGGAAACACTTCCTAAATCTGCACCTAACACCCTAACATGAACCCCGAGTCTAAACACCCCTAACCTTACACTTATTAACCCCTAATCTGCCGTCCCCGCTATCGCTGACCCCTGCATATTATTTTTAACCCCTAATCTGCCGCTCCGTACACCGCCGCAACCTACATTATCCCTATGTACCCCTAATATGCTGCCCCTAACATTGCCGACCCCTATATTATATTTATTAACCAATAATCTGCCCCCCCCAATGTCGCCGCTACCTACCTACACTTATTAACCCCTAATCTGCCGACCGGACCTTGCCGCCACTATAATAAATGTATTAACCCCTAAACCGCCTCACTCCCACCTCAAAAACCCTATAATAAATAGTATTAACCCCTAATCTGCCCTCCCTAACATCGCTGACACCTAACTTCAAGTATTAACCCCTAATCTGTTGACCGGAACTCACCGCTACTATAATAAATGTATTAACCCCTAAAGCTAAGTCTAACCCTAACACTAACACCCCCTAAGTTAAATATAATTTAAATCTAACGAAAGAAAATAAATCTTATTAAATAAATTAATCCTATTTAAAACTAAATACTTACCTGTAAAATAAACCCTAATATAGCTACAATATAAATAATAATTATATTGTAGCTATTTTAGCATTTATATTTATTTTACAGGCAACTTTGTATTTATTTTAACCAGGTACAATAGTTATTAAATAGTTAATAACTATTTAATAGCTACCTAGTTAAAATAAGTACAAAATTACCTGTAAAATAAATCCTAACCTAAGTTACAATTAAACCTAACACTACACTATAAATAAATGAATTATATAAACTATCTACAATTATCTACAATTAAATCAACTAAACTAAATTACAAAAAAAAACAACTAAATTACAAAAAATAAAAAAAGATTACAAGAATTTTAAGCTAATTACACCTACTCTAAGCCCCCTAAAAAATAACAAAGCCCCCCAAAATAAAAAAATGCCCTACCCTGTTCTAAAATAAAAAGTTAACAGCTCTTTTACCTTACCAGCCCTTAAAAGGACCTTTTGCCCTTTTTTATTTTTTGTAATTTAGTGGGGTTTTTTTGTAATTTAGTTTAGTTGATTTAATTGTAGATAATTGTAGATAGTTTAGTTAATTAATTTATTGATAGTGTAGTGTTAGGTTTAATTGTAACTTAGGTTAAGATTTATTTTACAGGTAATTTAGTAATTATTTTAACTAGGTAGCTATTAAATAGTAAATAATTATTTAATAGCCATTGTACCTAGTTAAAATAAATACAAAGTTGACTGTAAAATAAATATAAATCCTAAAATAGTTACAATATAATTATTCATTTTATTGTAGCTATATTAGGGTTTATTTTACAGGTAAGTATTTAGCTTTAAATAGGAAGACTTTAGTTAATAATATTTAATTTATTTCGTAAGATAAAAATTATATTTAACTTGGGGGGGTGTTAGGGTTAGGGTTAGACTTAGCTTTAGGGGTTAATACATTTATTAGAGTAGCGTTGAGGTCCGGTCGGCAGATTAGGGGTTAATACTTGAAGTTAGGTGTCGGCGATGTTAGGGAGGGCAGATTAGGGGGTAATAAATATAATATAGGGGTCGGCAATGTTAGGGGCAGCAGATTAGGGGTACATAGGGATAATGTAGGTTGCGGCGGTGTGCGGTCGGCAGATTAGGGGTTATAAATTTTTATTAGAGTGGTGGCGATGTGGGGGGACCTCGGTTTAGGGGTGCATAGGTAGTTTATGTGTGTTACTGTCCTTTTTTCTGCACAGTAGTCAAGAGCTTTATAAACCGGCATTAGCCTATAAAGCTCTTAACTCCTGACTTTTTTCTGCGGCTGGAGTTTTGTCGTTCTAAAGAGTCCTAACGCTCACTTCAGCCAAGACTCTAAATACCAGCGTTAGAAAGATCCCATTGAAAAGATAGGATACGTAATTGACTTAAGGGGATCTGCGGTATGGAAAAGTCGCGGCTGGAAAGTGAGCGTTAGACCCTTACCTACAAGACTCTAAATACCAGCAGGCAGCCAAAACCAGCGTTAGGACCCCCTAACGCTGGTTTTGACGGCTAACGCAGAACTCTAAATCTAGGCGCTTGGGTTTATTTTGTAGGTATTTAGTTTTAAATAGGATTAATTTATTTAAAGGGACACTAAACCCAATTTTTTTCTTTCATGATTCAGATAGGGCATGCAATTTTAAGCAACTTTCTAATTTACTCCTATTATAATTTATTCTTCGTTCTCTTGCTATCTTTTTAAAAAAGCTTGAATGTTAGGCATAGGAGCCGGCCCATTTTTGGTTGAGAACCTGGGTTATGCTTGCTTATTGGTGGGTAAATGTAAGCCTTTAATAAGCAAGCACTATCCATGGTGCTGAACCTAAAATGGACTTGCTGCTAATATTTACATTCTTGCTTTTAAAATAAAGATAGCAAGAGAACGAAGAAAAATTAATAATAGGAGTACATTAAAAAGTTGCTTAAAATTTCATGCTCTATCTGAATAATGAAATAAAAAAAATTGGTTGTGTCCCTTTAATTGTAGTAATTTTATTTAGATTATTTTATATTATGTTTAAATTGGGGGTTGTTAGGGTTAGACTTAGGTTTAGGGGTTAATAACTTTATTATAGTGGCAGCAACATTGGGGGCGGCAGATTAGGGGTTAATAAATGTAGGTAGGTTGCGGCAACGTTGGGGGTGTCAGAGTAGGGGTTAATAAATATAATGTAGGGTTCGGCGATGTTGGCGGCGGTGTCCCGAGCGGCAGATTAGGGGTTTATAATATAATGCAGGTGGCGACGATGTCGGGGGCGGCAGATTAGAGGTTTATAAGTGTAAGATTAGGTGTAGACATAAAATGTATTTTCCCATAGGAAACAATGGGGGTGCGTTAGGAGCTGAACGCTGCTTTTTTGCAGGTGTTAGTTTTTTTTTCAGCCGGCTCAGCCCCATTGTTTTCTATGGGGAAACCGTGCACAAGCATGTTTAGCCATCTTACCGTTAACGTGAGCAGCGCTGGTATTGAGGTGAGATGTGGAGCTAAATTTTGCTCTCCGCTCACTTTTCTGCGGCTAACGCCGGGTTTATACATACTCATAATACCAGCATTGTCTTAAGTGAGCGGTGAGAATAAAATGCTCGTTAGCACCGCACAGCCTTACTGACAAAAACTCGTAATCTAGCCAAAAATAAACATAATTAAAGTAAATAGCAAATTACTATAAACATTAACATCTACCTAATATAACAGTAAGGTGTTGTTGGGATAAAAAAGAGAGGTCAATATTAGAATAAATCTCAAAAACTAGTATCCACTGTATTAATAAAATATCAGTTGTATAAAGAAAAACATACGGATAGATTTAGAGTTTAGCATTAGCTGTCAAAAGCAGTGTTAAGGGGTCCTAACGCTGCTTTTTACCGCCCGCTGGAATTTAGAGTCAGGCAGGAAAGGGTCTTCTGCTCACTTTCTTTCCGCGACTCCAGGCTACCGCAGATCCCCTTACGTCAATTGCGTATCCTATCTTTTCAATGGGATTTGCCTAACACTGGTATTTGGAGTCTTGGAAGAAGTGAGCGGTAGAGCCTCTACCGACAAGACACCTACCACCAAAAAAAGTCAGTAGTTAAGAGCTTTATGGGCTAACGCCGGAACATAAAGCTCTTAACTACTGTGCTATAAAGTACACTAACACCCATAAACTACCTATGAACCACTAAACCGAGGCCCCCCCACATCGCAAACCCTATAATCAATTATTTTAACCCCTAATCTGCCGCTCCAGACACTACCGCAACCTACTTTATACCTATGAACCCCTAATCTGCTGCCCCTAACATCGCCGACACCTATATTATTTTTATTACCCCTAATCTGCCCCCCCCAACGTCGCCGCCACCTACCTACACTTATTAACCCCTAATCTGCCTACCGGACCTCGCCGCCACTATAATAATTGTATTAACCCCTAAACCGCCGTACTCCCACCTCGCAAACACTATAATAAATTGTATTAACCCCTAATCTGCCCTCCCTAACATCGCCGCCACCTACCTACAAATATTAATCCCTAATCTTCCACCCCCACCGTCGCTGCTACTATAATAAAGGTATTAACCCCTAAACCTAAGTCTAACCCTAACACCCCCTAACTTAAATTTAATTTAAATTAATCTAAATATATTTACTATCATTAAATAAATTATTCCTATTTAAAACTAAATACTTACCTATAAAATAAACCCTAATATAGCTACAATATAAATAATAGTTACATTGTAGCTATTTTTGGATTTATTTTTATTTTACAGGCAACTTTGTATTTATTTTAACTAGGTACAATAGCTATTAAATAGTTATTAACTATTTAATAGCTACCTAGCTAAAATAATTACAAAATTACCTGTAAAATAAATCCTAACCTAAGTTACAAATACACCTAACACTAGACTATCAATAAATTAATTAAATAAATTACCTACAATTAGCTAAACTAAAATACAATAAATAAACTAATCTATAATACAAAAAAAAACAAACACTAAATTACAGAAAATAAAAAAATTACAAGAAGTTTAAACTAATTACACCTAATTTAAGCCCCTAATAAAATAAAAAAGCCCCCCGAAATAATAAAATGCCCTACCCTATTCTAAATTACAAAGTAATTAGCTCTTTTACCAGCCCTTAAAAGGGCTTTTTGCAGGGCATTGCCCCAAAGTAATCAGCTCTTTTACCTGTAAAAAAAATACAACCCCCCAACATTAAAACCCACCACCCACATACCCCTACTCTAACCCACCCAAACCCCCCTTAAATAAACCTAACACTAACCCCTTGAAGATCTCCCTACCTTGAGTCGTCTTCACCCAGCCAAGCCGAATTTTTCATCCAAGCAGTGCAAGAAGAGGTCCTCCATCCGGTAGAAGTCTTCATCCAAGCGGCGTCTTCTATCTTCATCCATCCAGAGTGGAGCGGAGCCATCTTCCATACAGCCGATGCGGAGCCATAGGTTGAAGAAGACCCACAGGAAGATGTCAAGGAGACTTATTCTGTGCAAAAACTGAGCAGGAGGCAACATACGCAGCAACATCAGAACGAAGACCTGGCAAAAGGAACAAAACATTTACCACTAGGTTTCTCAAGAGGTGCATTGGTTTGTGCAGCCAGTATCTCCTCCCCCAAGGGAGAAGACAAATTAGTATGTATGGTAGCAAAATATGGTCAGGAGGTATAACTGGAGTAGTTACAGACTCCTTCTTGGACAGAGGCAAAAATTGTCGAGAGAGGGCATCAGCCCTAACATTCTTACTACCAGGCAGGTAGGAGACCACATAATTAAACTGAGACAAAAATAGTGCCCATCTGGCCTGTCGGGGCGATAAACGTTTTGCTTCAGATAGATAAGTTAAATTCTTGTGGTCAGTAAGAATGAGCACTGGTACACTAGTACCCTTGAGATGCCTCCATTCCTTGAGTGCCATAATTATGGCCAGTAATTCCCTGTCACCAATTTCATAATTGCACTCCACTGGAGAACGAAAGGCAGGGCAGGGTTAGGATGAGCCAGAACTGGAGTGGCAGCAAAGGCAGTCTTAAGACTATCAAAGGCCTTAATGGCAGTAGGTGACTAATGGAGTGGATCATTCTCTTTACGGGTAATGTCTGTGATAGGTTTGACAAAGAAAGAAAAGTTTTTAATAAACTTTTTATAGTAATTTACGAACCCCAAAAAGCGTTGAATAGACCGAAGACCAACTAGGAGAGGCCACTGTAGAACTGCAGACAACTTGTCAGAATCAATGGAGAACCCTGCAATGGAGATAACATAACCTAGAAAGGTTACTTGAGTCTGATGGAACTCACATTTATCGAGTTTACAAAACAGGCCATTCTCATGTAGTCTCTGAAGAACCTGTGTAACATTAGAACGATGAGCCAAAAGTGTGGGTGAGTGTATGAGGATGTCGTCTAAGTACACCACAACACACTGTTGCAACATATCTTGTAGGAAATCATTAATAAATTCCTGAAAAACAGCAGGAGCATTACATAGGCCAAAAGGCATTACAAGATATTCATAATGCCCGCTCCTGGTGTTAAATGTTGTTTTCCATTCATGGCTCTCCTTGATCCTAACAAGATTGTATGCTCCTCTTAAATGAAGTTTAGAAAAGACTGTAGCTCCCTTGAGGTGGTCAAAGAGTTCCGTAATGAGCGGAATAGGGTAATCATTCTTAATTTTAAGACGATTAAGAACCCTATAATCGATGCATGGTCTTAACTCACCACCCTTTTTCTTCACAAAGAAGAAGCCAGCCCCTGCAGGAGAGCAGGATTTGCGGATGATCCCCCATGACAGAGCATCAGCAACATACTCCTCCATAGCACAATTCTCCGCAAAAGACAGAGGGTAAACCCGCCCGAGAAAGAATGGCTCCGGGTTGCAGGTCTATGGCACAATCGGAAGACCGGTAAGGAGGCAACGTACCAGCACGCACCTTGTTAAAAACGTCTAGGAACTCTCTGTACTCCTCTGGCAATTAAGATACCAAAGAAGTGCACAAAACTTTAACTGGTTTCCAAAGACAAATGGAAATACATTGTGGAGACCATGACAAAGCTTTGGACCTGCGCCATTCGAGACTGGGATTGTGCTTTAGGAGCCAGGGATAACCCAGAACAACTGGAAAATGTGGAGAGTTTCTCACCTGGAACTGGTTTCTCACCTGGAACTGGTTTCAAAATGGAGAGCCCCAACAGCCATAGATAAGGGAGTGGTTTTGTGAGTAACGAGTGTGGGCTGAAGGGGCCTGCCATCAATGGCCTCAATAGCAAGCAGAACAGACTGAAGCAAAACAGGAATGGAGTGCTTTGATACAAAAGCACTGTCAATGAAATAGCCCGCAGCACCGGAGTCAACAAGAGCCTGGGTGAGTATGGAGGAGTCCACCCAGGAAATGACAACTGTGACCAAAGGTTTCTCCTTTAGCAGTTCCGGGGATGAGGATAAACCACCCAAGGTCTGCCCCCGACAGGACCTTAGGTGTGAGCGTCTCCCTACAATAGAGGCAGAGCCCCTCCCTCCACCTAAAGGCTCTCTCCACTGCGGAGAGAAGCGTGAATCCCAACTGCATCGGCTCAGCAGTACCTGGTGACTCAGGACCAGGAGGCATTGGAGGAGAGGGTGGCATGGGTGGGAACGAACATATTGGAGACAACGGAACAGGAGGCTTCTGCAAGTGCTCCTTGAAAGAAGGCCTTTCTCTGAGTCTGATGTTAATTAGAATCAAAAAAGACACCAATGCCTCGAGATCCTCTGGTAAATCTTTGGCAGCAACCAGGAGTGAGCTGGAACATCAAATACCCTTCGAAAGGAGGCCACAAATTCAGGGTATTTTGAAATCACAGGTTTATTAGTCTCCCACAAGGGATTAGCCCAGACAAGAGCTGTGTCAGAGAGTAACGAGATGAGAAATCCCATCTTAGCTCTGTCAGAGGGAAACGTCTGAGGTAACATCTCAAAGTAAATGCCAACTTGGTTCAAAAACCCTTTGCACTGAATAGGATTGCCTCCATATTGCTGAGGTAGAGGTGTAGAACCGGACATGCTTCTGGTAGGACTAGGTACAGCATCAGAAACAGGAGCAGCCATAACTTGCGGTACACTTTGGTCCAAATGTGCAGTGTGAGTCAGCAGGGTTTGCAGGGCTAATGCAAATTGATCCAAGCGGTGATCCTGTTCATCCATCCTGGAAATGATGGTATGAAAAGGTGGATTATTAGCACCATCAGGATTCATGGCTCTTGCGTAATGTCAGGGTGCCAGGAATCAGAATGAGATGAGAAGTGCAAAAATAATCACACCTTTATTAATAACAAAAAATAATAAAAAGTGCACAAGTCAAACAACAAGCCAGGAGTCAAAGCCAGAGCTGGTAGTCAGACGAGCTGAGCCAGGAGCCAAAGCAAATAGTCAGACGAGCCAGAATCAGGTACAAAGAGAGCAGCAAAGTCAGGAACAAGCCAGGAATCAGGAACCAGGAGGGACGTCAGACAGCCAGGTATTACACAGGAACTGGAACTCACAAACAGGTCTGAGACAACGCAAGGGTAAAGCCTACTGAACAGAGGCCCTTTAAATAATAAGTGATGACATCACAATTCTGAGACTGCAACCTGTCTCACACGGATGATGTACACCAGTCTGGCCACAAGAGGGCATGCAGGAAATGAGCAGCATCACACACTCTGCACCAGACCCAGCAAGAGAGGTGAGTAAAATAGCTGCCAGCAGCACATGGCAAACAAAGCAGGGAAAAAACCCTGACACTTCCGCTGTAAGGATTCGAAGATGTTTTCTGATGATATCACAAATTTGGTCAAACTGGGCACTATATGTAGTTATAAATGTACGCCTAGATTTAGAGTTCTGCGTTAGCCGTCTAAAGCAGCGTTAAGGGGTCCTAATGCTGCTTTTGGCCGCCCGTTGGTATTTAGAGTCAGGCAGGAAAGGGTCTAACGCTCAATTTCAAGCCACGACTTTTCCATATCGCAGATCCCCTTACGCCAATTGCGTATCCTATCTTTTCAATGGGATCTTCCTAACGCCGGTATTTAGAGTCTTGGCTGAAGTGAGCGTTACACCTCTACCGACAAGACTCCTAACGCCCATGGAAAGGCTGTAGTTAAGAGCTTTCTGGGATAACGCCGGTTTATAAAGCTCTTAACTACAGTGCTCTAAAGTACACTAACACTTATAAACTATCTATGTACCCCTAAACCGAGGTCCCCCCACATCGCCACCACTATAATAAATATTTTTAACCCCTAATCTGCCGACTGCACATCGCCGCCACCTACATTATCCCTATGAACCCCTAATCTGCTGCCCCTAACATCGCAGACGCCTACATAATATTTATTAACCCCTAAGCTGCCCCCCCCACGTCGCCGCTACCTAACTACACTTATTAACCCCTAATCTGCCGACCGGACCTCGCCGCCACTATAATAATTATATTAACCCCTAAACCGCCGCACTCCCGCCTTGCAAACCCTATAATAAATAGTATTAACCCCTAATCTGCCCCCCCCAACGTCGCCGCCACCTAACTTCAAGTATTAACCCCTAATCTGCTGACCGGACCTCGCCGATACTATAATAAATGTATTAACCCCTAAAGCTAAGTCTAACCCTAACACCCCCCTAAATATAATTTTAATCTAACGAAATACATTAAATCTTATTAACTAAAGTATTCCTATTTAAAACTAAATACTTACCTGTAAAATAAACCCTAATATAGCTACAATATAATGAATAATTATATTGTAGCTATTTTAGGATTTATATTTATTTTACAGGCAACTTTGTATTTATTTTAACTAGGTACAATAGCTATTAAATAGTTATTTACTATTTAATAGCTACCTAGTTAAAATAATTACAAAATTACCTGTAAAATAAATCCTAACCTAAGTTACAATTAAACCTAACACTACACTATCAATAAATTAATTAAATAAATTACCTACAATTACCTACAATTAAATAAACTAAACTAAATTACAAAATAACAAAACAATAAATTACAAAAAATAAAAAAAGATTACAAAAATATTAGGCTAATTACACCTACTCTAAGCCCCCTAATAAAATAAAAAAGCCCCCCCAAAATAATAAGGGTCCCTACCCTATTCTAAATTAAAAAGTAATCAGCTCTTTTACCAGCCCAGATTAGGGGTAAATACTATTTATTATAGGGTTTGCGAGGTGGGAGTGCGGCGGTTTAGGGGTTAATAATTTATTATAGTGGCGGCGAGGTCCGGTCGGCAGATTAGGGGTTAATAAGTGTAGGTAGGTGGCGGCGACGTTGGGGGGGGACAGATTAGGGGTTAATAAATATAGGTGGCGGCGATGTTAGGGGCAGCAGATTAGGGATTCATAGGGATAATGTAGCTTGCGGCGGTGTCCGGTCGGCAGATTAGGGGTTAATAATATACAGCAGGTGTCAGCAATAGCGGGGCGGCAGATTAGGGGTTAATAAGTGTAAGGTTAGGGGTGTTTAGACTCGGGGTACATGTTAGGGTGTTAGGTGCAGACTTAGAAAGTGTTTCCCCATAGGAAACAATGGGGCTGCGTTGGGAGCTTAACGCTGCTTTTTTGCAGGTGTTAGGTTTTTTTTCATCCCAAACTGCCCCATTGTTTCCTATGGGGGAATCGTGCACAAGCACGTTTTGCCAGCTTACCGCTACCATAAGCAATGCTGGTATTGAGGGTTGAAGTGGCGGTAAATTCAGTTCAACGCACCCTTTTGGAGCCTAACGCAGCCCTTCAGACAACTCTAAATACCAGCGTTGTCTTAAGGGTGCGTTGGGAAAAAAAGCTGCATTAGCTACACGGGTTTTTACCGACAAAACTCTAAATCTAGCCGGTAGTTTTTAACATATCATAATTGGCAATCTTTTTAGAAGACATTTGATCCGAGAGCATCTGATCCCTATCCATACGATTGACCTTTAATAGAGCTCTATTGACCACTTTCTTTGAATAGTCTCATTCTATAAGTTGAGCTGCCAATGCCACACTCTCTCTAGCACAGTCATTTTCATTTGTGCTATTTCTTTTAATACAGATGAATTGACCTTTAGCCACCCCAAAACCTTTATGTTTGGGGTGGTTGCTGCATGCATGGAGAATGGCATTGGAGGCTATAGGTTTCCGATATAATGTGGTGCTAACATTATGTGACTCTGCATTACCAATGAGTAAGAGGTTCAGATAGGGTATTGAGTGTGAATGGTGAGCATAAGTGAACTGCAGGTTAACATTATTCATGTTCAAGTATCTAACAAATTCAGACAGCTCCTCATGACCTCCTCTCTACAAGAACAGGAGGTCATCAATATACCTCTTAAACATCTGGATATTCCCCCTAAAAGGATTTCTATCTCCAAAGACATGGAGCATCTCCCACCAAACCATAAAAAGGTTGGGGTAGGCTGGGGAAAATTTTGCCCCCATGGCTGTACCACGCCTTTGGGGATAGAAATCCCCTGCAAACTGAAAAAAATTATGTGTGAGCAGAAAATCAAGTGAGCGGACTAAAAATCTCTTGAGTGTGTCATCATAGTTGCTAAGAGAATAAAGTGAATATTGAATTGCTTCCAAACCACTAGAATGTGAAATAGCTGAATACAGCCCCACCACATCCACAGTGAGCCATGTGTAGTTGTCGCCCCAAGTAGTATGTTTAAGACAGTTAAGAAGGTGCTTCGTATCCCTCAAATATGAGGGGAGTTGTTAAACAAGCGGCTGCAATAGCGATTCAACCCAACATGACATATTCTCAAAAAGGGACCCTATTCCTGCCACAAGTGGCCTACCCCTCACCTCCTCCAAGGACTTGTATACCTTGGGGAGGTGATGGAATATAGGAGTAATAGGATTGGGAACAAATAGGAAATCCACTGTTTCCTTGTCAAGGATCCCCTCCTTTAGGCCATCATCTAGTATAGACAGAAGCTCTTTCTTAAATGTCTCTGTGGGGTTATGTCTTAAAGGGACAGTCAACACCAGATTTTTTTGTTGTTTTAAAAGATAGATAATCCCTTAATTACCAATTGCCCAGTTTTGCATAACCAACACAGTTATAATTATACACGTTTTTCCTCTTTAATTACCTTGTATCTAAGCCTCAGCAGACTGCCCCCTTATTTCAGTTCTTTTGACAGACTTGCATTTTAGCCAATCAGAGCTGTCTCCATGGTAAATTCGTGTGCATGAGCTCAATGTAATCTATATGAAACACATGAACTAATGCCCTCTAGTGGTGAAAAACTATCAAAGGCATTTAGATTACAGGTGGCCTTCAAGGTCTAAGAAATTAGCATATGAACCTCCTAGGTTTAGCTTTCAACTAAGAATACCAAGAGAACAAAGCAAAATTGGTGATAAAAGTAAATTGGAAAGTTGTTTAAAATTACATGCCCTATTTGAAGCATGAAAGTTTTTTTTGGACTTGACTGTCCCTTTAATTTTTGATAGACATCAACATCATTCAATTGCCTATTAGCTTCTAGTATATAGGCTGACTTGTCTTGAACTATAATACTCCCACCCTTATCTGACTGCTTAACCAAAGAGAACCGAATCCTTCTCAATTCTGTGATGAAAGACCTCTAGGAAGGGGCCACTTTCTTTGGTTTCGGCTTAAAGCCCACATGTGATAATTTAAGGAGGGACCTATTCAGGGGAGTTTCAGTAGCTAGGTCATGTATATTCAGATAATCACAGGACTCTTGAAAGTCCACTAGGTCACATATTTTGGGTAGTTCAATGAATATGAGGAGTCACAATAATTGTCATTACCGGAAGCTGATTGTGCCCCTCTGACCTAGCCAACTAGGCACCCATCTGACCTATTTTTTAACCTTCTTTGTGTTCCCAAATTATAGGAATTTCATGTACACTCTCAAGTGTAAGCAATTTGATGTAATCTTATCACTATTATCTCATATTCTTAGTGGTCATAAAGTTGAGGAGTGCTATTTAGTATACACTTTGTGTAGCTGGATCTACCACTACATGTTTTTGCTTCATTTCCTATGGTGTACAGCACCCACTCCCTCTTTCAAATGTAATTTATTTCTAATTGGGTCATTATTAAATAGTGCCATCCTCTTTTCCCATTTCCCTTTCCCCATAGCCAATACCCCTCTGACCTAGCCAGCTAGCCCTCCTTCTGACCTAGAATATGTGCTTTTCTGACCTAGTAGCCAACGAGACGCCCCTTTGACTAAAGGTTGCTGAAGCATCTGAATTCTTTTTCTAAAAGCAAGTCTGAACCATGAAAAATGGGAATGATTTAAGATATTTACAATTATTTCTGTTTGAAGGATGACATCAGAGTACTTTAGTTAAGAGAATCACCAGACCAGATGGGCTTTGTAATACCAGAATAAACAGTAATATCTCATATCTCGTTCCCTGCCTGAAACACACAATAAGTATATTAAATTTATTTCATTCTCACTAAATGTGATTTCTTGTACTCCATTCCAAAGCTTGAGTGCTTGTCACCTGTTATTATTTCCTAGTGCATTTCTTAAAAAGAATCTTCTGTTATTACCTGAAATCTATTTCAGCTGAAGTACAGTAAGTAATTTGATATTTTCTAAGGAGAAATGGTTTCTGCTCTAACATGTAATAGCTCATATCAATCCCAAGACAAATATAACATTTGTAAGGGTAAGATTGCAAATTGTATTGTTTGGATGATGGATAGTGATTTCATTTAGCAACCTATTGACACATTTATTGCACTTCCCTCTGGCAGACAAACAGTTAAACAGCAGTGCTTTTCAGAGCCTGCAATAGAAATTGCCAGACACCCTGCTAGCAGCAAAGACTTTGATAAAAGGAATAGAGAACAGTTAGTAGTGAGGCACAGGGAGTAGAAAAAAGGTAAAATGTTCTGGAAACAATATCAGCTGATATTTCTGTTTCAATATATTGCTATTTGACATAGCACACCATTGTTTATTAATTATTTCAATTCAGATCCTGTACTTAAAGGGATACTAAACCCAATTTTTTTATTTTATGATTCGTATAGGGCATGCAATTTTAAGCAGCTTTCTAATTTACTTTCATTATCACTTTTTCTTTGTTGTCTTGCTATCTTTATTTGAAATAGCAGGAATAAAAGCTTTGGAGCCGGCCCATTTTAGGTTGAGAACTTGGGTTGCGCTTGCTGATTGGATGGCTAAATGCAGGCACCAATCAGCAAGCCCTATCCATGGTACTAAATAAAAAATAGGCCCGCTCCAAAGCTTTCATTCCTGCCTTTTCAAATAAAGATAGCAAGAGAACGAAGAAAAATTGATAATATGAATAAATTAGAAAGTTGCTTAAAATTGCCTGCTCTATCTGAATCATGATAGAAAAAAATTGGGTTCAGTGTCCCTTTAAAGGGACATGAAACCCAAACATTTTCTTTCACAATTAGAACATACAATATTAAACAATACAATACAATTTTAAACAACTGCAATCTATTTCTATTATCAAATTTTCTTCTTTTTATTTGTGTCCTTTATTGAAAAATAGGGAAGATCAGGAGTGTGGATATGTCTGCAGCACTATTTGGCAGACATTTTGGAAGAATGTTATACATTAGAAAGAGCACTAGATGGCAGCAGCTTTATAATAATGTTATACATTAGCAAGAGCACTAAATGGCAGCAGCTTTATAATAATGTTATACATTAGCAAGAGCACTAGATGGCAGCAGCTTTATAATAATGTTATACATTAGCAAGAGCACTAGATGGCAGCAGCTTTATAATAATGTTATACATTAGCAAGAGCACTAGATGGCAGCAGCTTTATAATAATGTTATACATTAGCAAGAGCCCTAGATGGCAGCAGCTTTATAATAATGTTATACATTAGCAAGAGCACTAGATGGCAGCAGTTTTATAATAATGTTATACATTAGCAAGAGCACTAGATGGCAGCAGCTTTATAATAATGTTATACATTAGCAGGAGCACTAGATGGCAGCAGCTTTATAATAATGTTATACATTAGCAAGAGCACTAGATGGCAGCAGCTTCATAATAATGTTATACATTAGCAAGAGCACTAGATGGCAGCAGTTTTATAATAATGTTATACATTAGCAAGAACACTAGATGGCTGCAGCTTTATAGTAATGTTATACATTAGCAAGAGCACTAGATGGCAGCAGCTTTATAATAATGCTATACATTAGCAAGAGCACTAGATGGCAGCAGTTTTATAATAATGTTATACATTAGCAAGAGCACTAGATGGCAGCAGCTTTATAGTAATGTTATACATTAGCAAGAGCACTAGATGGCAGCAGCTTAATAATAATGATATACATTAGCAAGAGCACTAGATAGCAGCAGCTTTATAATAATGTTATACATTAGCAAGAGCACTAGATGGCAGCAGCTTTATAATAATGTTATACATTAGCAAGGGCACTAGATGGCAGCAGCTTTATAATAATGTTATACATTAGCAAGAGCACTAGATGGCAGCAGCTTTATAATAATGTTATACATTAGCAAGAGCCCTAGATGGCAGCAGCTTTATAATAATGTTATACATTAGCAAGAGCCCTAGATGGCAGCAGCTTTATAATAATGTTATACATTAGCAAGAGCACTAGATGGCAGCAGATTTATAATAATGCTATACATTAGCAAGAACACTAGATGGCAGCAGCTTTATAATAATGTTATACATTAGCAAGAGCACTAGATGGCAGCAGCTTTATAATAATGGTATACATTAGCAAGAACACTAGATGGCAGCAGCTTTATAACAATGTTATACATTAGCAAGAGCACTAGATGGCAGCAGTTTTATAATAATGTTATACATTAGCAAGAGCACTAGATGGCAGCAGCTTTATAATAATTTTATACATTAGCAGGAGCACTAGATGGCAGCAGCTTTATAATAATGTTATACATTAGCAAGAGCACTAGATGGCAGCAGCTTCATAATAATGTTATACATTAGCAAGAGCACTAGATGGCAGCAGTTTTATAATAATGTTATACATTAGCAAGAACACTAGATGGCTGCAGCTTTATAGTAATGTTATACATTAGCAAGAACACTAGATGGCAGCAGCTTTATAATAATGTTATACATTAGCAAGAGCACTAGATGGCAGCAGTTTTATAATAATGTTATACATTAGCAAGAGCACTAGATGGCAGCAGCTTTATAGTAATGTTATACATTAGCAAGAGCACTAGATGGCAGCAGCTTAATAATAATGTTATACATTAGCAAGAGCACTAGATGGCAGCAGCTTAATAATAATGTTATACATTAGGAAGAGCACTAGATGGCAGCAGCTTTATAATAATGTTATACATTAGCAAGAGCACTAGATGGCAGCAGCTTAATAATAATGTTATACATTAGCAAGAGCACTAGATGGCAGCAGCTTAATAATAATGTTATACATTAGCAAGAGCACTAGATGGCAGCAGCTTTATAATAATGTTATACATTAGCAAGAGCACTAGATGGCAGCAGCTTTATAATAATGTTATACATTAGCAGGAGCACTAGATGGCAGCAGCTTTATAATAATGTTATACATTAGCAAGAGCACTAGATGGCAGCACTATTTCCTGTTATGTAGTGCTTCAGGCGTGTGCACACTACATACCTAGATATATCCTCAACAACGAATAACATGAGGACAAAGCAAATTTGATAATAGAAGTTAACAGGAAACTTTTTTTAAATCGTATGTTCTGCCTGAACTATGAAAGTAAAATTTTGGATTTCATGGCCCTTAAGGGGACATAAAACCTAAAAATATAATGATTCAGATAAAGCAAATCATTTAAAACAACTTTCCAATTTACTTCTATTATCAAATTTGCTTCATTCTCTAGATATAATTTGTTGGAAGAGCAGCTATGCACTACTGGGAGCTAGCTGAATGCATCAGGTGAGCTAATGATATTAGGTAAATATTTGCAACCAGTAGTGCATTGCTGCTTCTGATCCTACAAAAAATATAAATGAATGCACAGTTTTTGCAGTACTGACACATAAAAAATGTCAGTTTCAGGGACAAAGTACTGATGGAATATATGCCTCAATCCCATGCGTCCTGCATTTAAACATGGTGCCTGCGCAAAGATAGCGTATTGCTCCTGCAATCACTTATTTTGTATCATTAAGTACAATGTTTAATGTTGAGAGCAGATCTCCCAACCAGATCCTGCAAGATTATCACAGAGTTCTGCCCACTTTATATCTGTAGCTTCTCAAGCCAGGACAAATGCCCTTGGTTTTAAACATTGTCCTAGCCCCACATCAGACTCTGCCCCATCTCAACCATGAAACATGTGCAGTCCCCCCCTTTAGGGCTACTGGTAACATGTGCCTTCACCTCCTTGTCCTTGAACCCTCCATAAACATTGTTTGATATCTATAAGGCATATATACACATACTCAGTGCATCATCAAAGCTATCACTGAAACACTACTTTTACCAAAAGCAAAATTGAAATGTATTCCTTTAAATGTCCATATTGAGTTTACAACCATTTAATGTAGGGATAGGCATGTATGGAAATACAATTAGGAAATAAAAATGAAATGCATGAAAAGTAATGATACTCACACATTTTACTGTCTACTAAATACAGATTGATACACACACATCAGCACCTACACCATTATACATACATAAGGCTGCCATATTGCTGCTTTAAAAGAAAATATATGGAAAATACAATTGTCTCAGGTCTTATAACTAAACATTATTACAAACACTTTCTCTAAATAGCTCTTGACATGTATTTTTCTTTATAGTTCTTCTTTAAAGCAGAAATATGGCAAACCTATGCATAGACCACCATCACACAGACGCATATAGCACAACGTATACACACATCTAGAAATGAAGTGTTCCTGAAATGGCTTTTAATACAATTAACGCTTATCTGTTGCCTGCCTGGGTATAATGTCACTTTAAAGCCAGGCAAATGCCTAAATGTTTTCTTGTCTGTTACAATTTATCACTTCCCGACTGGATAAATGGTATAAGTAGGTTTTCAGTATGCTGCCTATCACATTACAGATCTTTTATAGAAAATATCAGTCATATGCAAAAAAGGATAAGACACAATGAACTATTGCATATAACATAATCATTGGTGGAAAAATATTATTATAGTTTTAACAATCATGAGATATAATTAACTACTCAAAAGAGAAAAAGCTTCCAGTCCACTCAATGTCAAAGACAGGCATCTAAATTCATACTTGTCTGCTTCTGTAACTTCTTACTAGTGTTAATCCAGTGCCTGTTTCCAGCCCTGCAGAGAAATAATTGTCTAGAGACTAGTATCAGTAACAAAATATATTGTCCTAAACAGAAAAAAAGTCTGAATAAAGCAAGTACATTAGCTATAGTTTGCAATGCTTCTCTTGAGGCAAAAAAAAAAATAAAAAAAAAAATAGCTTGAAGACCTGGAATAGTTGGTAAAACATCTGTCCGAGTCTAAAGCATTTTATGGCACTTTCATTGCAGCTCATGATAGTTTTAACAATAATTTTCAGAGAAGAGCAGGCTATCACATTTAATCCTTTTGCTGAGATTGTGAAGATATTATTTTATAATACATAAAAAAAGCCATTGACCTTTAATGAAACGCATTAGCGAAACTATCTTGCTGAAACAATGTATCACAACTTGGCAGCTCTAAAAATGGCAGAATGCATAAGAATTGTAGCCACCTCTGATCAGAGAAGTGAGTGGAGAGATCAGTTACTTTGAAATCAATCGAGCTGCTTCTATCTTGCAACCATTTCCATCACATATACATATTCCACTGTAAAGAGTACCCACATTGCAAAAATGTTTTTTTGAATATAGGCTCACCTTAATGATAAAGTCCCTCAGCAGCCTAACAAGTGTCTATGGGACATATTTATCAAGCTCTGTATGGAGCTTGATGCCCCGTGTTTCTGGCTAGCCTTCTGAAAACCTGTCCGCCTGCTCTGAGGCGGCAGACAGAAATCTCAAGAAATCAACCCGATCGAATACGCCCGATTGGCCGCGAATCTGCAGGGGACGGCATTGCACCAGTAGTTCAATGATAAATGCTATCGGCATTTATCAGTGTGCAGCGAACAAGATTCGCAATATCGGATCATGTCATCTCGCACATAAATAAATAGGCCCCTATGAGTCCAGTCCGTGTATTTCAAGGGGTGTCAGAGTTATGGACTTTCTACAGAATGGCGCCAAATGGCAGGGGTAGTGGAAAGCTGGGCAGATTGCATAGCAATATCACTGGAGATGCAAATATATACAACAAACGGGAACAAACTATACAAACCAGTAAAGCTGATGTCAGCAGCTCAAATGCAAGTTGAGAAAGACAAGAGCCAAGTTCTGAAGTGCCCGCATTTTGGGCCAAATAAGAGAGTTAGGGCTTCTGGGCCATGCAAGGAATACCAGAGTGCTGAATACAGGCTGCAAGCAGCAGCTGACAGTGCCAGAGCTGGAGATTGAACAATTAATCGGAACAAGAGGCAATAAGATCCTGGAGCTGAGATATTTCAACAGTAAAAGTCCAATCAAAAGTACTAGCTGGGTCAAATGCAGAGACAAGGTCAGGTCAGTCCAAGATTCAAAGGCAGTCAGAAAGTATCTAGCCCAAACATAGGCAATGTCCCAGCCAGGAAATCCAGCAACAACCAGGGACATGGAACACAAATACAGGAAATACTCCAATGCCAGAGCAAGTAGTAAAGTAGCCCTTGGCACTTGGGAAATATTATGTTCCCCAAAATTAACTTTGCTCATATTTATTTCTCACAATTAGATACCAAAGACAGAGGGGTCATGCAGCCCCCCATACATCCAAGGATCATATATATATATATATATATATATATATATATATACACATACACACACACATGTACATTATTAAACATGTATATGCATGTATCTCAATGTTAAAACACCTTGTCTGCCTTTTTTTCTAATACCCGAGATCTCATATCTGTGAGCCTTTATAACTTTTGTGTGCCATATATTATTAAATAATTTTTGTTAGATGGTGTTATTATAAGTGTAAGTGTACTTTTTTGCCACTTTTTACATTTGCGAAACATTTAACCAGAGATTTGAGGATGCGGTAATCATTCTAGTGGAAATCGCTCAAGCGATTGTGTTTACTTTCAACTCATAATACCAGCAGTAAACGCAATGAACACAAACAACCGTGATAAACCCCTTATCGCTTACATGCAAATGTTAGCACTTCACTCGTAAAGAAAATTAAGAGCGTATTTATTACACCAAGTACTGAAAGACAAGATATTCTGTTGAGTATGTCATTTCAATTGAATGTTGGCAGAGGTATAGAAAAAGAAGGGAGAATATGCCATAGAGTGATGAAGAAGAAAGGAAATGAGAAAGGAATAAAAATAAAAAGGGGGATCTCTGTAGGCGGTCACTATATTACATATGCATATATACTAAGTATTGAACGTATAATCACTAGCTAGGTTTAAGAAGGTGTTGGGGGTGAGTCTGTATTTTTAAGAGAATGCAAAGATTTCTCCCAATAAAATTCCACCTCTAAAAAAGAAGTGGATTTATTAAGTCTAAGATATCCATAGTCTTCGAGGGTTACAAGTTCATTTACTCCAGATATCCATGTTTCTGGAAGGAGTTAATGTAGTTTTCTAATAATGCAATATTTGGGATTTAGCTGCATTCAGTCTGCAATAAATTTAGTCTAATATTTTAGAGGAATTTTGGTAAATCATTCAGTAAGGCCAATGAAAAATCATTCATATGGACTGACTGAATGTGTTTCCATTACTTGCCATAGGGTCTGGACTTCTGTACAGTGCCATTCCATGTGAACCAAGCTGCCAACGTCTCTACATCCCCTATGGCACCCTTTGGGGGCCACTCGGTATATAGTACTAAGTCTCAATGGGGTTAGGTATCACCAAAGTGGTGGTTTGTAGTTAAGTTCTAACATTTGAGGTGAGTAGAGGATTTATGAGTATAATAAAAAAAAAAATCCATTATTTTTCTTCTATCTACAACTCTAGGTCTCTTCAGCATTTTAGCATTTTCTGGTAATATCACCTCCTCAAAAGCTTGTTAAAGCTTATGTGATAGAGAGAGAGAGAGAGAGAGAGAGAGAGAGAGAGAGAGAGAGAGAGAGAGAGAGAGAGAGAGAGAGAGGATTTCTGATGACTTCACCTTTCAAACGTATTGTTTCAAACTGAGCTGTTGGTCTAAGAAAATCAGATTTCATATTTGAAGTTTGGATGAAGTGTAAAAGCTGTGCATATTTGAGCCAATTTGTGTAGTTGCCTCCTCCTAATTCTTTTAATTTTAACTTTCCCTTACCAAGGAATTTGATCAGAGGGATCATATAATCCCGTTCTTGTTTTTTTTAAATGCTTTATCTAACCCACCCACCATTTCTGTGTTTAATGTTATAGGAAATAAAGGGGATCAGTTAAATTATATACGATAACCTGAAATCGTGATCTGGTCCCACACGTTAAATAGATGTTGATGATCTAAGTAAAAACATTTGGCTAGATTTAGAGTTTTGTCGGTAAAGACCCGCGTAGCTAACGCTGCTTTTTTTCCCAACGCACCCTTCCAACAACGCTGGTATTTAGTGTTGTCTGAGGGGCTGCGTTAGGCTTAAAAAAAGGGTGCGTTGAGCCTAATGTAGCTCCACTTCAACCCTCAATACCAGCATTGCTTACGGTATTGGTAAGCCGGAAAAAACGTGCTCGTGCACGATATCCCCATAGGAAACAATGGGGCATTTTGGGCTGGAAAAAAACCTAGCACCTGCAAAAAAGCAGCGTTCAGCTCCTAACGCAGCCCCATTGTTTCCTATGGGGAAACACTCTCTAAGTCTGCACCTAACACCCTAACATGAACCCTGAGTCTAAACACCCCTAACCTTACACTTATTAACCCCTAATCTGCCGCCCCCGCTATCGCTGACACCTGCTGTATATTATTAACCCCTAATCTGCCGCTCCGTACACTGCCGCAACCTACATTATCCCTATGAACCCCTAATCTGCTGTCCCTAACATCGCCGACCCCTATATTATATTTATTAACCCCTAACCAGCCCTTAAAAGGGCTTTTTGCGGGGCATTGCCCCAAAGTAATCAGCTCTTTTACCTGAAAATAAAAATACAATACCCCCCAACATTACAACCCACCACCCACATACCCCTACTCTAACCCACCCAAACCCCCCTTAAAAAAACCTATCGCTAACCCCCTGAAGATTTCCCTACCTTGAGTCGTCTTCACCTAGCCGAGCTGAATTCTTCATCCAAGGTGCGCAAAGGAGGTCCTTGATCAGGTAGAAGTCTTCAACCAAGCGGCAAAGAAGAGGTCCTCCATCCGGTAGAAGTGTTCATCCAGGCGGCGTCTTCAATCTTCATCCATCCGGATCGGAGCGGAGCCATCTTCAACGGAGCCGACGCAGAGCCATCCTCTTCAACCGACGACTTCCCAACTAATGAAGGTTCCTTTAAGGCATCCCTTCAATTCCGATTGGCTGATAGAATTATATCAGCCAATCGGAATTAAGGTAGAAAAAATCTGATCTGGATCAGCCAATCGGATTGAACTAGGTTTGAGTTCTTTCAGGACCCAACATAAAGCACCTTTTCTAGGAGTTTTTAAAATATGGAAATCTATGGAAATCCAAGATTTGGAGTCTCCCGATCCATACCAATCTAAAACGCTCTGAAGGGTGACTGCACTGTTATAATCTCTTATATTCTGCAAACCAAATCCCCCGGCATTAGTTGATCTATAGATGGTTTTCTTATTTATCCAGGGTTTGAGAATGACTGTGATATGGGATTCTTGCATTTCAGATGGTAATACATGACCATTATCTAAAGTGTGAAATAGGGAGAGAAAATGGGGGGCTACTATATCTTTAAAAACTTTGTAATATGAGTTTGAAAAGCCATCAGGGTCTGGACTTTTTCCTTTCAGGAGTTCTTTAATAGAGGCAGTGACCTAAGATAGTGTGAAGAATTTGGTATGAATGTAACCTGTTCACATTTGCCACATTTATGTAGGCTTTCATTTGATCAAAATGGTTCTTTGAAGTATCTACTTGTAATTTATATAAGTGTTTATAGTGTTCACTAAAATGATTGGCTATACTTTTGGTATCATATATTGATTAACTATCTCCTGGTTTTAGCTTATAAATGTGAGCTTTAGAGGATTTAGCTATAAGGCATCTTGCTAGTAAAGTGCTTCCCTGTTTGCCCTCATAGGTTTGTTTGTGATAAAATGCTTTCTGCTGCACTTCTTTAATAAGTAGATCATTCAATTCCCTTCTAGCTGCAATTTCAGACTTATAGATTTTTATATCTTTAGTTTTTTTTATGCTGCAGTTCTAGAGTGTTAAGGTGGCTAGTCCAGGTATTGAAAGACTCATATGTTTTTTTTTTTACATGTGGCTTTTTGTTTGATGCATTCTTCTCTGACTAATGCTTTATTTGCTGTCCAGACGGTTAGAGGGGACGTCTAATCTTATATAATTTGAATTATTTTGTTAAAAGTTGGTAGGATGGTGTATTAGCGGTTCATCAAATTTACAGATGAAGGTTGTGATAGGGCAGTCCGGCCAGTACAAAGCCAGAAAAATCATTGAGTGGTCAGACCACACAGTGGGGCCAATGTTTGAGTCTTTGGTGAGCCTCAAGCTCATTTGATCAACACATAAGTAATCTATATGTGTATATTGAGTAGAAGGTGTAATTTCATTGGGTGGGGTGTTTAACTCTCCAAACATCTATTATCCATAATTGTTTGATAAACTGGTATATAATATTGGGAGGTCAGGAATTTGAATTTGTGTGCATAGAGGATGTGTTGATGGTGGGGTCCAAAGCAATATTAAGATCCCTACCTACAATTAGTGCACCTCTTCTTGATTCTGTTATAAGTGAGAGTAGTTTTTTATAAAAGGACACTCTATTACAGTTTGGGGCATATACGTTTACTTTACAGAAAGGGTGGTGGATTCATGGAATGAACTTCCATTTGAGGTGGTAAACACAAAGACTGTAAAGGAATTTAAAAATGCCTGTCACATGCATAAGGCTATCCTAAGGAAAAAGTAACATGTAATATGGGAAGACTTGATGGGCCTTTTTGGTTCATATCTACCATCAAATTCTATGTTTCTATGTTTCTATGTGACAGGTTGATTAAATAGTAATACCATAAAAATCAATATCCTAACCTCTGTGACGGTTACTTTATTTAATACTTGGAATATTTTTTGTTTATGTTTTAATATCACTAGATTTAGATGGTTTAGGTTGCAGAGCTCTGTGAGCTCTATCTAACAAGATATTTTCTCCTTCCTTAATGTCCACCAGATACTTGAATAACTTTTGTAAATAGTCTGGAAGTTAGGATGGTGAAAAAGCTTCAGGGATGTAATGTATTCAGAGGTTCTGTCTTCAACGTCTGTTGTCCAGATTTTTGACTTTCCAAGTAGTGTTGGATATTTCTTATGCGTTTTCTTCAAGTTGATGCACTCCTTGGGGCCAATCTATCAAGCTCCAAATGGAGCTTGATGCCCGTGTTTCTGGCGAGCCTGCAGGCTTGCCAGAAACAGCAGTTATGATGCAGCGGTCACAAAGACCGCTGCTCCATAACCTGTCCGCCAGTTCTGAGCAGGCGGACAGACATCGCTGGAATTCAACCCGATCGAGTACGATCGGGTTGATTGAAACCCCCCTGCTGGCGGCCCATTGACCGTGAGTCTGCAGGGGTTGGCGTTGCACTCCGTAATCAGAGAGGTCTGGTGGACCTGATACGCACTGTCGGATCAGGTTTGCCAGACTTTCTTAAATAGAGGCCCTTGACTTAAGTCAGTTAGAACTCTTTTGACTTCCAATAGACTGTCTTTACACAATGACCCACTGTCATAAAAATCGTAAACACTTCTTTAGAAGGTAACATGCTGATGTCAGCTTTTGCACTTGAGAAAAGTTGCACTAAACACAAAACAAACCCATTAAAATAAATTTTCACAAGCTACACTATCCCCCCAACACTATTAACCCATAATCCGCCACATTCTTCATCGCAAACTATCCCGCTACACAATGAATCCCTATTCCGCCGCTATCCCCGCATTTCTATTAACCCCCTATACTATTAACCCCTAAATGGGGTTATTGTGATTCTGCAAACACAATATCCTGTGGTTATCTTTTTGTTCATGTTGAAAAAATGTTTTAACTTCTAGCGAAGTTAACGTTCTAGTGGGAGCGAAGAAAAAAAAAGAAAATTAAGAGGTGTCTTTTTAAAGCAGTATTTCAAGGATGCATGATTCCATTTAGAAACACACAAATATTAAAGTAAAATTGCACCACCTAAATAAAAATAATTAAGAGACTGAAAAATAAAATTAAGAACTACATAATAATAATAATAATAATAATAATAATAATAATAATAATAATAATAATAATACATATGGGAGCATTTGGAAGGGCACTGCCCTCATAGCCCACACTGCCCCAATGGACCAGCAACCAATGGATAAAACAAACTCACCCCACTACTTTAATACTCTGGTAAAATATATAAAAAAAATTAACATCATATTTGACAGAAAAAGCTATCAATTTACTTTTATGTACAAGCTGTATGTATCCACAGGATATTTTACAATTCATATATATATATATTTCTGGAAGATCTTCCCATCCATCAATAGAACCTACTTATTTATGAAGAGCAGTATCATAAGGGACTAATTTGTTTGTTTACTCAAGATAGAATGTTTGGTCATAGGTTGATCATTGCTGAACCATAGATCAGATCATTAAGTCTGTTTACAAGTGTTCATCCTTTTTCATACTAAATGTAGGTCAACCAGCTAACTATGACCTCAGGAGAGCAGTTATGGATGGAGATGATAACATTTTAATAGCAACCGAGCTTTGGGGAATTGTAAAAGTTCAGTTTTGAAGATTTTAAAGTTTCCATAGGGAAAGGATATCTGTGCAGCATTATTGGTTAAAAATCTGATTCAATGTGCAAGTAGGAAGACTGACAGCATCAAATTATTTTAAATGATAACCCCAATGATACTGGAGGCAGTGACAGTCTCTGCATATTCTAGCATTTCTTGCAGTAAGAATGAATAATAATGACTATTGTAATCATTAGCTAGCAAGGGTCACATAATACAAAGAGAGGCAACAGCTCTGAATCAAATTTAAGAAATTGTTTTTACTGCTATAGTTAAAATAATTCAATTTTTAAGCCAACAAGCTTAAACCTTGGCTACTAGAGTGGTTGTAACACATTTCTTGGCAATGTGTAGCAGCCATCTCATGCAGCCAATGGGTATAAAAAATATCAATGTGATGAATCAGAAAGTGGAATTTGTAAATGTGTACCCTTCGTTTTTTGCATTTTATATCAGAAAAGTTATATTATTTCAGTTTTACCTTCATTTTACATATTCGGTTTACTTACATACAGCTAGATTACAAGTTTTGAGCGCTATAGAGAAATTAACGAACACAACAAAAGTTACGTTATTTAATTTTCTATAGCACTGCTATTACAAGTTCTCAAACATACGCATTTTGCGTGCGATATGGTTGCTTTGAGCTCCATACCGTACACAATCAGAGAGCTGCTGAGACGTGCTTGTGCACGATTTCCCCATAGACATCAATGGGGAGAGCAAGCAAAAAAAAACAACTAACACCTGCGATCGCGGAAACAAAATTTCCGTAACGCAGCCCCATTGATGTCTATGGGGAAATTAAAATACTGTTTAAACCTAACACCGTAACATAAACCCTACGTCTAAACACCCCTAATCTGCCAATCCCGATATCGCCACTACCTAAATAAAAGGATTTACTCCTAATCTGCCGCTCCCGATATTGCCGCCACTATACTACATTTATTAACCCTAAAACGCCACCCCCCACATCGCAACAAGCTAAATTAAACTATATTAACCCCTAAACCTAACGTAACCCTAACCCTAACACCCCCTAACTTTAAAATAATCCAAATATAGATAAATTAAATTTACACTTATTAACTAAATAAACCTATTAACCCTAACCCTAAACCGCCAGTCCTCCACATCACAACAAGCTACATTAAACTATATTAACCCCTAAACCTAACTCTACCATAACCCTAACCCTAATATAACCCTAACACCCCTAACTTTAACTTAATTAAATTAGATCTAAATTAAATGTACAATTATTAACTAAATAATTCCTTTTTAAAACTAAATACTTACCTGTGAAATAAAACCTAAGCTAGCTACAATAAAACTAATAGTTACGTTGTAGCTAGTTTAGGTTTTATTTTTATTTCACAGGTAAGTTTGTATTTATTTTAACTAGGTAGACTAGTTAATATAAAGTTATTTACTATTTACTAACTACCTAGTTAAAATAAATACAAACTTACCTGTGAAATAAAACCCTGCCTTACACTAAAACCTAACATTACCAAAAATAAAATAAAAAAAAAATTATAAAAACTAAAAAACCTATAATTACAAAAAAACAACAACAAAATGATCACAAAAAAAGGATGAATCCTATTCTAATACGCTAAAAAACACAGCAAAATAGAAAAACCCTACTCTAGAATAAACTACCAAAGGCCCTTAAAGGGGCCTTTTGGGGGGGGGGCTTAAAATGGCCTTTTGTAGGGCATTGCCCTGAGATATCCAGCTCTTTTACTTTAAAAAGAACACAAACACCCCCTAACACTATTACAACCCTCCACCCCCAAACTTCCAAGGGCCCTTAAAAGGGACACCCCCTAAAAATAAACATTACACAAAATAACAAATTATCAAAAATAAAAAAGAATTACACCTAATCGAATAGCCCTATCAAAATAAAAAAGCCCACCCAAAAAAAAAAAACTAGCCTACAATAAACTACCAAAGGGCCTTTTGTGGGGCATTGCCCCAAAGATATCAGCTCTTTTACCTGTAAAAAAAATAAAAACACCCCCACAACAGTAAAACCCACCACCCCCACAACTAACCACCCAAATTAAAACCCTAACTCTAAACTAACCTGAAAATGGCCTTTGTATGGGCATTGCCCTTAAAAGGGTATTTAGCCCAGACCCTAAACCAAAAAACCCTTAAAAAAACCTAACACTACCCCCAAGACGATCCACTTACAGTTGTTGAAGTCCCGCTTGAAGGATCCATCCAGCCGGCGAAGTCCTCATCCATGCGGCAAGAAGTCTTCATCCAGGCGGCCTCTTCGATCTTCATACAGCCGAAGTCCACATCCATGCGTCAAGAAGTCTTCATCCAGGTAGCTTTTTCGATCTTCATCCAGCCAGTGCGGAGCGTGTCCATCCTGAAGACATCCGACTTGGAGCTCCTCTTCTTATGGTCACCACCGTAAACTGAATCTTCAATGCAAGGGACGCGATTCAAGATGGCGTCCCTTGCATTCCTATTGGCTGAAAGATTTTAATCAGCCAATAGGAATTAAAAAAAGGAAAGGAAAAAACCAAACACCTGCAAAAAAGCCGCGTTCAGCTCCTAACGCAGCCCCATTGTTTGCTATGGGAAAACACTTCCTACGTCTGCACCTAACACTCTAACATGTACCCCGAGTCTAAACACCCCTAACCTTACACTTATTAACCCCTAATCTGAAGCCCCCGCTATCGCTGACCCCTGCATATTATTTTTTACCCCTAATCTGCTGCTCCGTACACCCCCGCCACCTACATTATCCCTATGTACCCCTAATCTGCTGCCCTAACATCGCCAACCCCTATATTATATTTATTAACCCCTAATCTGCCGCCCCCAACGTCGCCTCCACCTAACTACACTTATTAAACCCTAATCTACCGACCGACCTGAGCTCTACTATAATAAATGTATTAACCCCTAATCCGCCTCACTCCCGTCTCAATAACCCTATAATAAATAGTATTAACCCCTAATCTGCCCTCCCTAACATTGCCGACACCTAACTTCAAGTATTAACCCCTAATCTGCCGACAGGAGCTCACTGCTATTCTAATAAATGTATTAACCCCTAAAGCTAAGTCTAACCCTAACACTAACACCCCCCTAAATTAAATATAATTTAAATCAAACGAAATAAATTAACTCTTATTAAATAAATTATTCCTATTTAAAGCTAAATACTTACCTTAAAAATAAATCCTAATATAGCTACAATATAAATTATAATTATATTATAGCTATTTTAGGATTTATATTTATTTTACAGGTAACTTTGTATTTATTTTAACCAGGTACAATAGCTATTAAATAGTTAAGAACTATTTAATAGCTAAAATAGTTAAAATAATTACAAAATCACCTGTAAAATAAATCCTAACCTAAGTTACAATTAAACCTAACACTACACTATCAATAAATTAATTAAATAAAATACCTACAATTATCTACAATTAAACCTAACACTACACTGATTGGCTGATGGAATCGGCCAATCGGATTGAACTTGATTCTGATTGGCTGATTCCATCAGCCAATCAGAATTTTCCTACCTTAATTCCGATTGGCTGATAGAATCCTATCAGCCAATCAGAATTCGAGGGACGCCATCTTGGATGACGTCCCATAAAGGAGCTTTCATTCGTCGGTAGTCCGTCGGGCCAGCAGGATGTTCCGCGTCGGAGGTCTGCAAGATGGATCCGGAAGAAAGAAGATTGAAGATGCCGTTGATAGAAGACTTCAGCCGGATCATGGACCTCTTCAGCTCCCGCTTGGATGAAGACTTCAGCCGGATCATGGACCTCTTCAGCCCCCCGCTTGGGCTTGGATCACGACATCGGAGGAGCTCTTCTGGATCGATCGGTGAACCTGGTATGGTGAAGATAAGGTAGGAAGATCTTCAGGGGCTTAGTGTTAGGTTTATTTAAGGGGGGTTTGGGTTAGATTAGGGGTATGTGGGTGGTGGGTTGTAATGTTGGGGGGGTATTGTATGTGTTTTTTTTACAGGCAAAAGAGCTGAATTCTTTGGGGCATGCCCCGCAAAGGGCCCTGTTCAGGGCTGGTAAGGTAAAAGAGCTTTGAACTTTAGTAATTTAGAATAGGGTAGGGCATTTTTTTATTTTGGGGGTCTTTGTTATTTTATTAGGGGGCTTAGAGTAGGTGTAATTAGTTTAAAATTGTTGTAATATTTTTCTGATGTTTGTAAATATTTTTTTATTTTTTGTAACTTAGTTCTTTTTTATTTTTTGTACTTTAGTTAGTTTATTTCATTGTAGTTTTTTGTAGGTATTGTATTTAATTTATTTATTGATAGTGTAGTGTTAGGTTTAATTGTAACTTAGGTTAGGATTTATTTTACAGGTAATTTTGTAATTATTTTAACTATTTTAGCTATTGTACCTGGTTAAAATAAATACAAAGTTACCTGTAAAATAAATATAAATCCTAAAATAGCTATAATATAAATATAATTTATATTGTAGCTATATTAGGATTTATTTTACAGGTAAGTATTTAGCTTTAAATACGAATAAGTTATTTAATAAGAGTTAATTTATTTCGTTAGATTTAAATTATATTTAACTTAGGGGGGTGTTAGTGTTAGGGTTAGACTTAGCTTTAGGGTTTAATAAATTTATTAGAATAGCGATGAGCTCCAGTCGGCAGATTAGGGGTTAATGTTTGAAGTTAGGTGTCGGCGATGTTAGGGAGGGCAGATTAGGGGTTAATACTATTTATTATAGGGTTAGTGAGGCGGATTAGGGGTTAATAACTTTATTATAATAGCGGTGCGGTCCGCTCGGCAGATTAGGGGTTAATAAGTGTAGGCAGGTGGAGGCGACGTTGTGGGGGGCAGATTTGGGGTTAATAAATATAATATAGGGGTCGGCGGTGTTAGGGGCAGCAGATTAGGGGTACATAAGGATAACGTAAGTAGCGGCGCTTTGCGGTCGGCAGATTAGGGGTTAATTATTGTAGGTAGCTGGCGGCGACGTTGTGGGGGGTAGGTTAGGGGTTAATAAATATAATACAGGGGTCGGCGGTGTTAGGGGCAGCAGATTAGGGGTACATAAGGATAACGTAGGTGGCGGTCGGCAGATTAGGGGTTAAAAAAATTTAATCGAGTGGCGGCGATGTGGGGGGACCTCGATTTAGGGGTACATAGGTAGTTTATGGGTGTTAGTGTACTTTAGAGCACAGTAGTTAAGAGTTTTATGAACCAGCGTTAGCCCAGAAAGCTCTTAACTACTGACTTTTTTCTGCGGCTGGAGTTTTGTCGTTAGAATTCTAACGCTCACTTCAGACACGACTCTAAATACCGGAGTTAGGAAGATCCCATTGAAAAGATAGGATACGCAATTGACGTAAGGGGATCTGCGGTATGGAAAAGTCGCGGCTGAAAAGTGAGCGTTAGACCCTTTCCTGACTGACTCCTCTAACGCTGGTTTTCACGGCTACTGCCAAACTCCAAATCTAGGCCATTGTGTTTTAATTATTATTATTGTGGTTTTTATTCTATGGGGCCTATCTATCAAGCTCCGAATGGAGCTTGATGCCCCGTGTGTCACAAAGTCCACTGCTCCATAACCCTGTCCGCCTGCTCTGAGCAGGCAGACAGACTTCACCAGAATTCAACTTGATCTAGTACTATCGGGTTGATTGACCCCCCCCCTGCTGGCGGCGTTGCACCAGCAGCTCTTGTGAGCTGCTGGTGCAATGCTGAATACGTATTCAGCGAGGTCTGTCGGACCTGATCTGCACTGTCGGATCAGATCCGACAGACTTTGCTAAATAGAGGCCTATATCTGTTACAAAAATATATTTTGTTGACTATGTCTATTTACTTCAAGGACAGTTATTTGTCTAAAGTATATATTTTTGTATGTCATATCTATGTATTCAATCATGTGACTTTCACTGTAAGTTTAGATCATGAGCTACCATCTACAATATCGCAATCACTTATTAGTGTTCCTTTTTTAGCTTCAAGTTTTTCTGTCCATTTTTAGCATAACTTGTATGGATTTATATTATGTGGACTTTTTTGTTTTGTGTTGGCCATATGTATACACATCCAGCCGAACTAACCTTTAAGAGGGTGTTTCCACTCATCATTATGGGGGGGGGGGTGATTTTCAAACCCTGAGAGGGGTGTGTACCCATATGGCCTCACGATTGGTTAAGGGTGTTTTAAATAGAGCAAGTACTTTTATGTCAGATACAGCCTGTTGAAACTACCTATACGGTCGAGAAACCCGTTGCTGTTTTTAATGTTTATCAATAAATGTTGACACTATATCCAGTACTTGCTCCCTGCAAGTTTATTTATTTCCTCCATTATAACTCCTTTCTACACTCACGTAGGCTGACAACCCGGCTTGTTCTATCCAGTGAGCTATACCGCTAAACGCTGTGATTACATAGGAAGCTAATGGGACTCCTGCATCCTGACTGCTGATTGGTGATCGATCCCCATGTGATTGGCCTGGATAGCGTGGCAGTCTGTCGGGTGAATTTTTTGAGGTCCCGACCTGTCTTGCTAGGCACCATCTAAGTGCCACTCTCCATCTGAGTACCCATTTATCTGGAATTGTTCTGTGTCCTGTCTGCATCCCTTGTACAGACGATATTGTTTTATGAGGCGCCTCTCCATCTGTTCCTACAGGTCTTTTCATCTGCATATCATTCTAAGGCCTAGATTTGGAGTTTGGCGGTAAAAGGGCTATTAACGATCCGCAGGCTTTTTTCTGGCTGCACCATAAATTTAACTCTGGTATCGAGAGTTTAAACAAATGCTGCGTTAGGCTCCAAAAAAGGAGCGTAGAGCATTTTTACCGCAAATGCAACTCTCGATACCAGAGTTGCTTACGGACGCGGCCGGCCTCAAAAACGTGCTCGTGCACGATTCTCCCATAGGAAACAATGGGGCTGTTTGAGCTGAAAAAAAACCTAACACCTGCAAAAAAGCAGCGTTCAGCTCCTAACGCAGCCCCATTGTTTCCTATGGGTAAACACTTCCTACGTCTGCACCTAACACCCTAACATGTACCCCGAGTCTAAACACCCCTAACCTTACACTTATTAACCCCTAATCTGCCGCCCCCGCTATCGCTGACACCTGCATATTTTTTTTAACCCCTAATCTGCCGCTCCGTAAACCGCCGCAACCTACGTTATCCCTATGTACCCCTAATCTGCTGCCCTAATATCGCCGACCCCTATATTATATTTATTAACCCCTAATCTGCCCCCCTCAACGTCGCCGACACCTGCCTACACTTATTAACCCCTAATCTGCCGAGCGGACCTGAGCGCTACTATAATAAAGTTATTAACCCCTAATCCGCATCACTAACCCTATCATAAATAGTATTAACCCCTAATCTGCCCTCCCTAACATCGCCGACACCTACCTTCAATTATTAACCCCTAATCTGCCGAGCGGACCTCACCGCTACTGTAATAAATGTATTAACCCCTAAAGCTAAGTCTAACCCTAATACTAACACACCCCTAAGTTAAATATAATTTTTATCTAACGAAATAAATTAACTCTTATTAAATAACTTATTCCTATTCAAAGCTAAATACTTACCTGTAAAATAAATCCTAATATAGCTACAATATAAATTATAATTATATTATAGCTATTTTAGGATTAATATTTATTTTACAGGCAACTTTGTAATTATTTTAACCAGGTACAATAGCTATTAAATAGTTAAGAACTATTTAATAGTTACCTAGTTAAAATAATAACAAATTTACCTGTAAAATAAATCCTAACCTAAGATATAATTAAACCTAACACTACCCTATCAATAAATTAATTAAATAAACTACCTACAATTACCTACAATTAACCTAACACTACACTATCAATAAATTAATTAAACACAATTGCTACAAATAAATACAATTAAATAAACTAGCTAAAGTACAAAAAATAAAAAAGAACTAAGTTACAAAAAATAATAAAATATTTACAAACATAAGAAAAATATTACAACAATTTTAAACTAATTACACCTACTCTAAGCCCCCTAATAAAATAACAAAGCCCCCCAAAATAAAAAATTCCCTACCCTATTCTAAATTAAAAAAGTTACAAGCTCTTTTACCTTACCAGCCCTGAACAGGGCCCTTTGCGGGGCATGCCCCAAGAATTTCAGCTCTTTTGCCTGTAAAAAAAACACATACAATACCCCCCCCAACATTACAACCCACCACCCACATACCCCTAATCTAACCCAAACCCCCCTTAAATAAACCTAACACTAAGCCCCTGAAGATCTTCCTACCTTGTCTTCACCATACCAGGTTCACCGATCCGTCCTGGCTCCAACATCTTCATCCAACCCAAGCGGGGGTTGGCGATCCATCATCCGGTGCTGAAGAGGTCCAGAAGAGGCTCCAAAGTCTTCCTCCTATCCGGCAAGAAGAGGACATCCGGACCGGCAAACATCTTCTCCAAGCGGCATCTTCAATCTTCTTCCATCCGGTGCGGAGCGGGTCCATCTTGAAGCAGGCGACGCGGATCCATCCTCTTCTTCCGTTGTCTCCCGACGAATGACGGTTCCTTTAAGGGACGTCATCCAAGATGGCGTCCCTCGAATTTCGATTGGCTGATAGGATTCTATCAGCCAATCGGAATTAAGGTAGGAATTTTCTGATTGGCTGATGGAATCAGCCAATCAGAATCAAGTTCAATCCGATTGGCTGATCCAATCAGCCAATCAGATTGAGCTCGCATTCTATTGGCTTTTCCGATCAGCCAATAGAATGCGAGCTCAATCTGATTGGCTGATTGGATCAGCCAATCGGATTGAACTTGATTCTGATTGGCTGATTCCATCAGCCAATCAGAAAATTCCTACCTTAATTCCGATTGGCTGATAGAATCCTATCAGCCAATCAGAATTCGAGGGACGCCATCTTGGATGACGTCCCTTAAAGGAACCGTCATTCGTCGGGAGACAACGGAAGAAGAGGATGGATCCGCGTCGCCTGCTTCAAGATGGACCCGCTCCGCACCGGATGGAAGAAGATTGAAGATGCCGCTTGGAGAAGATGTTTGCCGGTCCGGATGTCCTCTTCTTGCCGGATAGGAGGAAGACTTTGGAGCCTCTTCTGGACCTCTTCAGCACCGGATGATGGATCGCCAACCCCCGCTTGGGTTGGATGAAGATGTTGGAGCCAGGACGGATCGGTGAACCTGGTATGGTGAAGACAAGGTAGGAAGATCTTCAGGGGCTTAGTGTTAGGTTTATTTAAGGGGGGTTTGGGTTAGATTAGGGGTATGTGGGTGGTGGGTTGTAATGTTGGGGGGGGTATTGTATGTTTTTTTTTACAGGCAAAAGAGCTGAAATCCTTGGGGCATGCCCCGCAAAGGGCCCTGTTCAGGGCTGGTAAGGTAAAAGAGCTTGTAACTTTTTAAATTTAGAATAGGGTAGGGAATTTTTTATTTTGGGGGGCTTTGTTATTTTATTAGGGGGCTTAGAGTAGGTGTAATTAGTTTAAAATTGTTGTAATATTTTTCTTATGTTTGTAAATATTTTATTATTTTTTGTAACTTAGTTCTTTTTTATTTTTTGTACTTTAGCTAGTTTATTTAATTGTATTTATTTGTAGCAATTGTGTTTAATTAATTTATTGATAGTGTAGTGTTAGGTTAATTGTAGGTAATTGTAGGTAGTTTATTTAATTAATTTATTGATAGGGTAGTGTTAGGTTTAATTATATCTTAGGTTAGGATTTATTTTACAGGTAAATTTGTTATTATTTTAACTAGGTAACTATTAAATAGTTCTTAACTATTTAATAGCTATTGTACCTGGTTAAAATAATTAAAAAGTTGCCTGTAAAATAAATATTAATCCTAAAATAGCTATAATATAATTATAATTTATATTGTAGCTATATTAGGGTTTATTTTACAGGTAAGTATTTAGCTTTAAATAGGAATAAGTTATTTAATAAGAGTTAATTTATTTCGTTAGATAAAAATTATATTTAACTTAGGGGGGTGTTAGTATTAGGGTTAGACTTAGCTTTAGGGGTTAATACATTTATTATAGTAGCAGTGAGGTCCGCTCGGCAGATTAGGGGTTAATAATTGAAGGTAGGTGTCGGCGATGTTAGGGAGGGCAGATTAGGGGTTAATACTATTTATGATAGGGTTAGTGAGGCGGGTTAGGGGTTAATAACTTTATTATAGTAGCGTTCAGGTCCGCTCGGCAGATTAGGGGTTAATAAGTGTAGGCAGGTGGAGGCGACGTTGAGGGGGACAGATTAGGGGTTAATAAATATAATATAGGGGTCGGCGGTGTTAGGGGTAGCAGATTAGGGGTACATAGGGATAACGTAGGTGGCGGCGCTTTGCGGTCGGAAGATTAGGGGTTAATTATTTTAAGTAGCTGGCGGCGACGTTGTGGGGGGCAGGTTAGGGGTTACTAAATGTAATACAGGGGTCGGCGGGGTTAGGGGCAGCAGATTAGGGGTACATAAGTATAACGTAGGTGGCGGTCGGCAGATTAGGGGTTAAAAATTTTAATCGAGTGGCGGCGATGTGGGGGGAGCTCGGTTTAGGGGTACATAGGTAGTTTATGGGTGTTAGTGTACTTTAGGGTACAGTAGTTAAGAGCTTTATGAACCGGCGTTAGCCAGAAAGCTCTTAACTCCTGCTATTTTCAGGCGGCTGGAATTTTGTCGTTAGAGCTCTAACGCTCACTTCAGAAACTACTCTAAATACCAGCGTTAGAAAGATCCCATTGAAAAGATAGGATACGCAAATGGCGTAGGGGGATCTGCGGTATGGAAAAGTCGTGGCTGAAAAGTGAGCGTTAGACCCTTTAATCACTGACTCCAAATACCAGCGGGCGGCCAAAACCAGCGTTAGGAGCCTCTAACGCTGGTTTTGACGGCTACCGCCGAACTCCAAATCTAGGCCTAAGAGTGCTGCTGTGGGTTATCGTCCATCTTTTCGATTCTGACCTTATTATATTTGTGCACCTAATATAGAAGCACTGTTTTCTATACTCATAACTATAACAAGAACCAACCACGAAAAACTATAAAAAAATAAATCATAAAAATATTTTGTTATGTTATCTCACACTGGAACGGTATTTTAACTTTATATTGTAGAACCTCTAAACATAGTCCTATGTGAAAAATAAATATCTTATAAAAATACAGCATGGACTTCTTTAAGAGATATATAACATGAGGTATAAAATAATGCATCAAATCAAATATTCTACCCATACTAAGACAGTGTTAAATGTATAAGGATGGAAAGCCACATGCATAGTTTAGGTCAGCTAGCATAGTTTCCTTATCAATAAGCCAGCATAGGAGGAGTTTAAACAACCTTACATCTAGCCTGCTCCCACTTACCAGCTCAACATGTCGATAAATGCAAATGTCCTGTCTAGAGGGACTCCTCGAGTCTCCACCAGCATAGAAAGGGTCAGTTTCAAAACACTGCACTTCATTTGTCTCAGTATAGTTGGGTCACCTTAGAATCAGCATAAATCTTAAAGCCAGTCCATATATCATAGTGCTAAACCCCTCCAGGTGAGTTGACAAGAGCATTATCCTTCAGGTCTGGCTATGTAATCAGCTTATCCACTATTGCCATATCGGTCCCTGCAAAGTCTTCCCTCTGATCGCATAAAAAGCTCAACACTCACTCCTGGGGGTTCAGCCACATCCCCCAGAGCACAAGTAGTAAAATGGTCCAATGGGGTTGAGTGTTTGGCATGAAGAGTATGACAAAGAATCTTGACTACCCATAGGCCTGTCACCATTAGCTGTCTCCAGTGTGGTGATATCAGCATGATTATTGACTGAATTAGTAATGTTTAGTAATCGCTAAATCCTTTGTAACACTGAGTCCTCAAAAGAGGGTTTGTAGCAATGTAGACATATCTATATTTTTTAATGTTGTTCAGAAAGTTTAATAGCTCTAATGGGTTTACCCAGTTTACACATTATTATTTTTTCTTTTAGCAAAATATTTTAATAGTACCTTATTCTATAATACTTTTAAGTCTCGTCACAAGGAATGCACATTCATTTTTGTCAAGTGATGACATTTATCTATGTCTTTATCTCTCCAAATATAATTAAATTATTAATCTTCAGTTTGCATCTTCCACTATACTTTTTTCTGTTTGAAACTTGACTTTGCACATCATTTTCTGTTTAGCCGACCCCTATTGCTTTTACACACACTCCTTTTCTCTTCTGACTTAGTGGTTCTGTATTTATTAAACGCTATCCTTTTGTCCTAATAATGTGGAATATGTGACAGTTGAGACATTGTTCAGTGCTAGAAAATACCAAATGGATCAGTCAATTTTAACATCTCTTATCTAGGGAGGAAAACCTTTACCCTGAAAAGTGATTTGTTAAATATATTTAATCCATAAAGTGCCAGTGCAACATCTTGTCATCCTCTGTATTTTGATAAATGACAATGTGTTGTTCTCTGGTAGCAAATCATCTCATTTTTTAGTGCATTAATTAGAAGAAACAACAGATACCTTTATTATATATGCTACCAGAGCCAGGTGAAATATTCATTCAGCATGTGGTCCTGCCACAAATAGTAGGGAAGTCTTCAAAGGACCAGCACTACTTTATTACTTTGGTTGGTCGTTTAAGACCTCCATCTCTACTTTAAAAGCAGATAGAGAGGTGTACAGTACACCACTCCATCAAGATACTTCTCTTTTAAATGTATAGGCATATGCCCTTCTAATATGCAGGTGTCACTGTAAAATAGAAATCACCTGCAATATTAGGCAACAAGGAGATTTGGCAAAGTAAAATTGGGACTTCTGAAAGCCCAAGTTACCTCTTATTTGAAAGAGGAGAAACCCCTCTTTAGTATTACAAGCTATTGGGTCCCCTAGAATGTTGATTTGAACAACTATGTTAATACAGCCTATGGGGCCCATTTATCAAGCTCTGAACGGAGCTTGTGGACCCGTGTTTCTGGCGAGTCTTCAAACTCGCCAGAAACAGCAGTTATGAAGCAGCGTTCTAAAGACGGACAGGAATCGCCGGAATTCAACCTGATCGGGTTGATTGACACCTCCCTGCTGGCGGCCGATTGTCCACGAGTCTGCAGGGGACGGCGTTGCACCAGCAGCTCACAAGAGCTGCTGGTGTAACGGATTCAGCAGTGTCTTGCAGACCTGATCCGCACTGTCGGATCAGGTCCGCAAGACATTTGTTAAATTGGCCTCTATACCTTTTTGTGCAACAATTATGAAAATATAATTTTGGAACAAAATTAAGCAAAGTCTGATATTTACCCTCGTGTTTCTTTTCATGTTTCTTCTGTTATAGCAAAAACAATTTGTTGGTGAACTATATAGAGGAGACAATATTCTCTAGGCTTATTGTATTTATCAGTTTAATTATTAGAACCAAACATAAAATGTTACCCAGGGGAAACAAAGATTGACTCATGAAAGGGCTAATTAGTTTTATATGTATGTTTAATTGTTATATTTATGCTTAATTACTTGTATTGTACTTGAAGACCATCGTCCAATGTTTAAAGCTGGTTATAATTAGAATATATTTATGCAACCTTGTTTATTGTGCTATTGTTGTAAATTTAAACAGCTCAGATTTTCTGCGCAATCAAAGAGTCTGCTTATGCAACTGCTGGTTTTCTCTGCTTGAGGTTTTTGTTCTTTAATTACTTATAAATCCTTCAAGCAAACTAAAATCTAAAAACCATTTTCTTCTCGTGGAAACTATCTACACATCACAAAGTAGATTGATTTGTACATCTGTTTATTTCATTCAGGGCAGCCTTCTAATAGGTTTGACTGTGCGGTGGGATTTTATCAGATCGTGTTGTATAATTATAAAGAAAATGGACGGTCTCTTATAAATATGAAATGGGACCACATTAGCATGCAACTTGATATTACAAGTCCATGGTAAATCGCATTTACCAAAGAAGTATAAGCGCAGCCAGCATTGCTCTAACGCAAACTATATAGTCAATGGAGATTGTGACTAGCGCTCATATTACATGTTGAAAGTTATAGGTTGCGCTCAAGTAAAAGCCTAAGCTGCACGACTTGAGATCTGAAGTAAAGTGTAAGGGTTAAAAAAAATAAATAAATAGACAAAACACATCCAAAATATATTAAAATAAAGTATTATACTCATATATGAAGGTGCGTATGTATAAATGTCTATATATTTGTATATATGTGTATACATGTGTAATGTGTTTATATGGGTAAATATGGTTTTGCTAATGTACATACATATAAACATATAGAATAATACCTGTTATCAGTGCCGCGAGTCGATTAAGTTTGAGGTTGTGTGCTATACAAGTATCCAATTATTATATACATATTATGGAGCTTGATGCCCCGTGTTTCTGGCGAGCCTTCAGAATCTAAAGACCGCTGCTCCATAACCTGTCCGCCTGCTCTGAGGTGGCGGACAGACATCGCCAGAAATCAACCCGATCTCATACGATTGGGTTGATTGACACTCCCTGCTAGCGGCCGATTGGCCTTGAATCTGCAGGGGGCGGTATTGCACCAGCAGTTTACAAGAACTGCTGGTGCAATGATAAATGCTGAGAGCGTACGCTGTCGGCATTTATCAATGTGCAGCGGACATGATCCACAATATGATAATTTTGCGGATAATTCGGCCCCCTGATCTCAAAAGTAAATCAATAAAATTTGTTGCATAGGAAATAAGCACATCTAGGCAAGTGTCCCCGCTTGCTTTCACCCAGTACAACTCCATATACACTGTTACCAAAGCACAAGAGGATTCTGGGTGAGATATGCAAATTAGATATACAACATCTCAGATTTTTTGCTTCATACTTTGTTAACACACAGCAATTAAATGCAGCAATACAGAAATCACCACTAGACAGCCTGTTTCGTTCTTGTTAGAATTTGTTAGTAGCCGATAGATTTCTGATTGCTGCTTAGGTAAAGCACATTTCAGGGTTAAATCAAAATTAATTTGAATTACGATGGAGATAAAAGTATGAGCTTAAAATCCTCCATGTCTCAAAAGTAAATCTCAGACTTTTATCTCCACCATAATTTAAATAAATTTTGATTTAACCCTGAAATGAGCTTTACCTAAGCAGCAATCAGATATGTATCTGCTACTGACGAGTTCTAACAAGAACGAAACAGGCTGTCTAGTGGTGATTTCTGTATTGCTGCATTTAATTGCTGTGTTAACACAGTATGAAGCAAAAAATCTGAGATGTTGTATATCTAATTTGCATATCGCACCCAGAATCCTCTTGTGCATTGGAAAAGTCTATATGGAGTTTTAGTGGGTGAAAGCAAGTGGTGACTCTTGCTTAGATGTTTTAATTTCCTATGCAACAATTCTTATTGATATATATATATATATATATATATATATATATATATATATATATATATATACCATATATACACATTTACTGTATATATATATATATCTATATATATATATATATATATATATATATATATATATATACACAGGTGGCCCTCGGTTTACAACAGTTCAATTTACACCGTTTCAGAATAACAACCTGTTTTCCGGTCATGTGACTGCTAATGAAAAGCATTGAGAAGCAGTGCATTTATTAAAATAGCCAGTAGGTAGAGCTGCCCGCTTGCGTTGCAGCAAAGTCAAGCAAGCTGATATTATTCAGTTTACCCAGACCTGAGCTATCGAGCAGATTTCAAAGGAACAAGATCTTCCTGTCTATAAATCAGTCCAGATTGGAATGCATAGAAAGAACTGTTTGCAGAAAAATGCAAGTGAAGTCTGTGTTGTGTGATTATTTTATTATGTTTATAATGCTACTTAGCAAATATTTTTGTTCATTTAACTTAGTTTAATTATATATTCTGTGTTGTGTGATTTTATTAGGTTTATAATGCTGTTTAGCATTTAAAGTCTTCATTTCAAAGCTTTAAAAATAATGTATTAGGTGTTATTTATGACAATTTTGAGAGGGGCCAGGAACCTAACTCCCTCACTTTCCATTGACTTACATTATAAACTGGGTTTCAATTTACAACGGTTTAGATTTACAACCATTCCTTCTGGAACCTATCCCCGGCATAAACTGAGGGCTACCTGTATATATATATATATATACACACACACACATACATATACTATTTTGAGCCCTTCCCAATCAAATACAGTGAAACATCCAATACAATTTTTATTAATTTTTAATATGTTTTAATGTGTTTTGAATAGAAATACTTGAAATTCATATGCTCCACTTAGAAAAAAATAAAATAAATATATATATATATATATATATATATATATATATGTATACATATACACTATGTATGTATATATATATATATATATATATATATATATATATATATATATATACAAATAGATATAGGTATAGGTATAAATATATATTTTACAATAATAATCACACACACATATATATATACACATATATATATATATATATATTTATATATATATATATATATAAAAACATAAACTTTCTTCTATATGAAGAGCCTAGGAACAAAAAGTATTGCTATCACACCTTTGGCTTTAGTGCAGTTGATCTAGTGCAGTGTCAGTATAGCGCAATCGATAACTAATAGGAATTTCTCCAGTGTGGTCTATAGAAGTTTATTGGGAGAATGATTTAGCGCCGTTGCAATATCCAAAGTCCTGAAGTTAGCACACCTTAGTCTTTTGTGCGCTACCTTTTTACTTTGAGTTTAAAATACGCACACTAATCTGGCCTTGCAAATGCTTTACTATGAGTGCAGTTAGTGCTCAATTAGGAAAAAAAGTAGCGCACCACTTCTTATCGGACTCTGAGGGGCCGATTTACCATTGTCTGGTGGGCATGATACGTTGTAGCGTATCATGTCCGCCAGATATCGCTGAATGCCGACAGCATATGCTGTTGGCATTTAACATTGCACAAGCAGTTCTGGTTCTTGTGCAATGCCGTCCTCTGCAGATTTGTGGCCAATCGGCCGCTAGCAGGGGGTGTCAATCAACCCGATCATATAGGATCGGGCGGATTGATGTCTTGAGCCTCATAGGCAGCGGACCAGTTAAGGAGCAGCGGTCTTAAGACCGCTTCTTCATAACTGCTGTTTCCGGTGAGCGTGAAGTCTCGCACGGAAACAGGGGCATCAGGGGCCATTCGGCCCTTGATAAATCGTCCCTTTAATGTACATATTTGATATTCTATGATTTTCTATACAGGCAATAGCATACTGAGATTTGAACTGATTTAGTAATGTATTTTAAGAGAACAAAATGTATCCTGCTAATGGAAGAGTGGCAAGACAAATCTGTGTGACGATAAACAAAATGCTTTTAAAGACTCACATGACAAATAAAGAAAAAGAAAAAAAAATCTTCTATAAAAAATTCCACTCTAACATATACACAAAGGAAAACCGATAATGAGCGATAAAATAAACACTAGACAGGCTTGTCAGTTTTAAAGTAGTGAGACTCGACCCTGTGACGTGATACTTAAAGAGACACTCAAAACAAAAAGGTTTTTTATGTGCAATTAATTTGTTTCTATCAATCATACAGTACATGCTCGTATAGTCAATTCAGCCTTTGTAAATAAATTCAATAATTCTGTTATCCAATATCTGAACATTAGTAGCTCATTTACTCACTTCCAATCCTGAGTGGGTTATGTCACACCGCTGAATTGTGACAGAGCCCGGTCTTCAAGCAACATCACCTTGTCCTACTCCAAATTTCAATTGCTCCACTTGCTTTTCTTAGGGTTCCCAGTGCTCTCAGTTCTGCGCCCCCTTGGAACTCTCCATTGCACACCAGTTGATGACATCATCAATTCAGTTTCTCTGTGTATATTTGGATCAAGTAAGACTTGTAATAAGTTATTGGCCTCTATTTAAGAAAGTCTGGCGGACCTCGCTGAATATGGAGAGCAATACGCTCTCCGTATTCAGCATTGCACCAGCAGCTCCACCCGCCAGCAGGGGGGTGTCAATCAACCCGATTGTACTCGATGGGGTTGAATTCCGGCAATGTCTGTCCGCCTGCTCAGAGCAGGCGCACAGGTTATGGAGCAGCGGTCTTTGTGATGGCTGCTTCATAACTGCTGTTTCTGGCGAGCCTGCAGGCTCGCCAGAAACACAGGGCATCAATCTCCATTCGGAGCTTGATCGATAGGCCCCATAGGCTGTATTCAAAACAGAGCACCATAGGGATCACAGTTAAAACTCCATGCTCTACTCACAGTCACTTGTACCACCAAGGAAATAGAGATTGATGAGCACTGGAGTTTCAAAAAATGTAACATTTATTGTAAGTTTAACAAGCTTAAGAAACAACTTAAGAAATATAGCAGCACTCACATCAAATATAAAATAGAACACAAGCAAATCAAATCTCCTATACAAAGGAGTCTTACTAGTACCAGGGACAAATAGTGTATATCCAATTCTTGTCCCCAATTGAAGCGAAAGTATCTTGCATTCACCAATCCTCCCAACGGGATGCTGCTGTCTTCATACTTGCGGGTTCCTGCTCCACAAGTAAAAATCTAATAGAGTATGAGACACAAAGAGACAGTGCAAACCCAAATTCAAGGTAGTTTTATTAAAAACAAGTGAATCCCGATTCCGGTGAATCTGCTCTCCACAAAACAGCTGGTCAGTCGCACTCTCCGCAAACATCCAAGCATTCACCTGTTGCAGCAGTCACCTATGGGAGCTCATGCTAGACAAAAAAAATCTCAACGCATTTCTCCCGGAGTACGTCCGGGCTTTCTCAAGAGCAGTTTTGCAGAGAGCAGATTCACCTAAATCAGGATTCACTTATTTTGGACAGGCTTCAAACATTTTACTTCCAGTAAGTGAGATTTTATGTGTGCAATATTAATTGTTAATAAAACTACATTGATTTTGGTTTTGAGCTGTCTCTTTGCTTCTCATACTCATGGATGTACTATTTACATGGATGGTAACACCATAAATGAAAGTAATGAGGTGCCCCTCATCTGCTTTGAATCAGCTGACGCATTTCGGCAGAAGCCATACACATAGCTGTAAAACACATATACCACATTCATTGGACAACACAAAACAATGCAGTGAAAGAGACCCCTCACACTCATCCCCACAGTTGTATTTAAGGTGGTTGCAACCAATTAAGGTAGTCAAAAATAATTTTGTTTTCTTTTTTTCCTTGTATCAATTTCATATTGAAATGTTTTTAGTAGTTAGTTCACAGATATTGTTTTATTACACCCTATATAATATATTTTGTATATGATTTGCACATTCTATCTTCCGTTTTATTATCATATATTTAATAGTAGCAAAACCTATGCCTCTTCATATTCTACAGTCTAACTAAACATTCCATCTTATATTTTTAAAATTGTATTAGACAATTACTTGAACATATAATTACTGAGATGGAATGGCCTGTTCACAGCTGTTGCTAGTTACTTTAAAAGTATGTGCTCCATTAGACTTAGGAGTCCCCATTGGTTATTAAATATATAACCCTAACATCTTGTGCTGAATTCCGTCATTTCTGTATAAGGTTACAATATTCTATAATCTTTGGGATATTTAGCTCCAGTTCATTATAGAGCTTATACCTAAGTTTGTCAGATCATATTCCGAGTTTAGTCCATTTGGATCTACCATACCTAATGTGACAATCTGGTAGATCTACCTCTTCTCTAAAAGCTCCTCCCCATTGCCCCCCCCCCCCTTTGTTAGATTGTACCTTTTCAATAATAGCGCATTTAAAGCTGTCTGCTTTCTTGTGATGTATCCTAGTGAAGTGTTGCATTAATAATGTAGTTAGTGTGCCTTAGTTGATGTTGGACAGATGTTCAGGAATGAGTCTGTGGATCTCACTTATGGTGAGTCCCACATATAGGGGCCCATTTATCAAGCTCTGAATGGAGCTTGTGGGCCCGTGTTTCTGGCGAGTCTTCAGACTCGCCAGAAACAGCAGTTATGAAGCCACAATAGCGTATTGCTCTCTGCATTCATCGAGGTCTTGCGGACCTGATCCGCACTGTCGGATCAGGTCCGCAAGACCTTTGATAAATTGGTCCCATAGAGTGGAGCTGTAGTTTGCATTTACCTTTGAACGTTAAAACTGCTAGCAGTAATTTTTTTAGCACTTTAAAATTTGTGCTCGTATTACCAGTTGGAAGTAAAAGGTTTGCACAAAGTAGCAGTAACAAATAGACTTTGCATTACCCCATGGACTTTAATTCAGCTGAAAAAGTATATATATATATATATATATATATATATATATATATATATATATATATATATATATACATATATATATATATATATATATATATATATATATATATATATATATACACACACAGTATATATATAAAAATAGAGTATAACACTTTAGAAAATAGGATTATTGCATTAATTAAATTTTTCATGTTTTTATTTACGTTACTGCAAAGGGGTCCAATGCACTTATAGATGTCTAGATATGCATACATATATATTTATGTGTTTATATGTATATATATGTCTGTAAATACATAAATACACATATAAATATATGTAAAACATATATACATCTGTACAAGCATATAAGTTTTTAAAAATGTGTCATGGTGTTATGATATTTCTATATATACTGTAATTTTAACGATATGAACTGATTTTAACATCATTCTAAATGCAAAAATATGAATTGCGCTCTTTATGTATTATGTTTTAAAGTGTTTAAATGGGTGATGTATAAAGTGCCTAAAACGACAGTGGGTAAGCACATTTTCAATAATTCCATTTTTAATTTATATGGTCTACACTATGTTGTTTTATTTTTTATAGGACATTTCTACACTAAATTCTAAAGACACAGACTACTATTAGGAACACACCTGGAGGATTTTTGTTTTTGGTTTCACTATAATACTTGCATTTATCACCATTTTTTAACACAGCTTTTTCTGTGTGTTTGATTTTTCATTTTTTCATTTTTATTTTCCACACATATATATATGTATATATATATTTTTTTAAATTTGTATTTTTTCACAATTTTTCACCTTCTTCACCTCATCACATCAGTTTTATCATCATCTATTTTGGATTAACAGAATATATTTTAGTGACTTTTTAATATAAAATTTGGACATTTGGCTTTTGGACACTTTTACTTTGCTGGACATCAATTGGATATTTATTGGATTTTATTTAATCTGGGAATTCCCATCTACATTATACCACTGTTTATTTCTATTGCTGTTTTTATATTATTGTATTGAAATCTGCTGTATTAAATTAATCTTTTAATCTACATCATGAACACCTAATTTATATCTACTTATACATTTTAGTGTCTTAAGGAGCTAAAATATATATTTGGTTTGATTGGTGACTGTTAGGTGTTATCCCCAAAGGGGGGGGGGGGGGGGGAGTGTCAGGTCAGGCCGAAGCCTCTGGGCCGCTGTACCACCTGAAGCAGATGTAGATTATCTGATAAGGATCCCTTAGAATGACTCAGACCACGCAGCAATATGATCTAAAGCCAATCATGTTTATTGAACAGTGCAAGCCTATCTTATAGACTTCAGTAACAGCATACAGGGTTAAGGGGATGACACGTTAGGACCGCGTCATCTTACACAGTTCTACAGAGAAAAGCACAGTGTGATTCTGGAAATTCAGTAGCTCATAACAATATACTATAGTCATAATAAACCATGCATCTGCAGATACAACAAGGTCGCTGGACCATCTTATTGACATTATATTCTTCTGGGTGTACAGCCAGGGACATCTACAAGGTTAGCTAGCTTTGTAGAATAAGATGACAAGCATATATTTCTCACTACAGAATGAACCATTATAATAAAGTCTAATCATTACAAAATGGATGCTAATCATCATAAGATGGCTGCGAGGAACAAGATGGCTGCAGTCAGGTTCACATTACCCCTAACATACCATCCTTTTATTCTAACAGAATAACATAAAAATAGACAGGCATAGAAAATTAGTAAAGCCTTATATTATGGTAACAGAACTCTATGTGAGAATACTAAAGAGAAAAATATTCCTATGTCGTGATATACATTTATAGGCTAATTGTCACTGCATATAGGTGCAGCCTCTCCAATACCTTCCATCTATCTTCCAGCCTTCCCAAAACTACCGGTCTACCGGCACAGAGACCCAACCAGCCCCCCATCTACCCCCAAACAACGCTGCATCGTTCATTTCTCCACCTGCATTGCTAGCACCCCCCCAATATGTCCAACAGTTCCTTCTCCACAGTAAAGCATGACATAGCAACAGCACAACTGTCTCTAGGTGGCCTCTGATCACTTTAAGAACAGTCTTTGTCCATTTGAGAGCGCTACACCATGACACTTTGCTATAATACAATTCTCCAACAGTTCATTTGCAGTAGGGGTGCTTATCCAATGTTCTTCCACAGGGAGATGCTGGAAATCTGATGGTTTGTTCATGGGGTAGACAAGGCAACCAGTGGATACCCATGGCAAGCAAACACTCGAGTCACAGGGAGTCTAGGAAGCAAACAGAAACAGTACAGGATGAGTACACACCGCAATACAATCACAATTATGTCCAAATAAAACGTCACTTTCATCCTATGTCATTTAAAATCAAACAAAACATTGTTGATATATAAAACAAACTAAATACATTGATATTTCTCAGAGAATAATTTACAACTTCTCTATACACTTTTAAATGATACTTCATGAATACTAAGCAAGTGAAAACCTGCCAGACTTCATCAAGGGCCTGAATGGTTATGCTAAAACTTATGCTAAGGCCTGCCCTGTAGCAAAAATGAAAAAAGGAAAACAGTCAATAAAAATAAATGAATTTCTTTATACTGTCACTTTGAACTTCTAAAAAATAAAAGAACCTCGTGTTGCTTTATTTTGCATGGCTGCTATCTATAATGTTTATAATTCTCCAACCATGATCCTAATATTCAACAATCTCATCTGATATAAACTCTACTAGTTTACTAATTATTTTATGCAACCTAAATTCTCTCACACTCCTGTATGAGGACAGCATATAAACAGAACATCATTTAAAACTACAAACTCTTTTAAAGGTAAACACATCTTTATGGTAAGATAATTCCTTTCTTTGACAAACCTCTGTAACTACAAAATTCAAATAGCAAATACCATACCAATTAATTAATAAAAGGGAAAAATACACTTGCTTTTCTGGACTATCTATTCCCTAAACAAATATTTTTCCGTATATTTAATATAAACTTCTAGCTGAGACGTGTCTTCCTTATGTTCTAGAGGGTGAAGGGTCTAAAATATTATGATATATTGCAGCATTTTCCTTAAACATATTTTTTATACTCAGTGGGCCATTCAGTAGGGTACAATACTGCGAAGTTCACAGTTACATTTATCTAAAGTGTTACTTTGTAAAGCACATAAACTACAATGTGCACTAATACCAATGAATCATATGATTTCTTATACCAAATATGATTAATAAAAATAAAACAAATACAAGAGAATACAAAACAAGCAATATAAGGAATCGAGTTAACAATACTCCCCTAATTTAATTGGTTGACCCTGTAACAGCATAACAGGTCCTCCATATCGAGCGGCAAGACACAGTCCAGAGAAGGATAGTCTTTATGTCCTGAAGACACACATCAGAGGAAACAGTCATGAATTACCCAGAGTCCAGTTCTGGGGCTGGTACCAGCATGCAAAGCAAATAATGGATCCAAAGATAGTTCAGCAACTTTTACTGCAGTATGGTGGTTAAAACAAGCTTGACAAAAGGTCTTTCATCTTTTCTTTCTTTAAAGGTTTACTTGCTTTCAATCTTTAATCTTTTGAAGAGTGCACTTATGGAATTTTGCCTGTACAGATTTTACCTAAATATGGAAACTCAAAAATAATTCAGTAGCAAGCAAAATCAAATACACTTCACTATTCAATATGCTGTCCATACAGCACGCTTCCACACGTAGTCACAAAAGAGAAAAACATAACAAACAAACATTGAAAACCAATTGTTTTTTGTCTTTCACAAAACAAAACATTAGCTGCCGACACAAATTTCAAACAACCACAATTCACCTGAAATTCAACACATATTCTGACATTCACTGAAATGAAACACTCGCAAAACGCCACAAACAATTAAAAACATCCCCCTAAGAACCATCTATACCCAGGCTCTGCAATGTCTACTATGTACAAAACTTTGATATCACACAAATAAAGCAATCACAGCAGATGCTCAAGAAACTTCAGTTGCATATTGTACAAATAAAATTGCGCTTATTTGGGAACGATCAGATAACCATGGTACAGCCACAGTTCTCCTGCCGCATGCACCATGCAAATCCACTGTTAAAGGGACATTCTAGTAGAAATGAAACTTTCATTATTCAGATAGGACTTTTAATTTTAACCAACTTTCCAATGTACTTTTATCATCAAAATCACCTTTTTTCCTCCTGGTATTCTTAGTGTAAAGTGTAAACTAAACATAGGTAGGCTCATATGCTAATTTTTAAGCCTTTGAGGGCTGCCTCTTATCACAAGCTGTTGAAATCTCTTTGCAACACCAAGAGACAAAATACACGTAAGCCATATAAATAAAACTAAAACTGTGTGCTGGAAGAAGGCCCTAGACACAAGGCATGTCAAAACTATAATCAGATAAATTAGCAAGTTATGTAAATGCAGTAGAATCAGATAAATTGTGCATCATTTGTTTGCCGTCCCCTATCGCCTTAATATAGGGGTGTTTATAGTAGACACATTATAGACCATGGCTTAGCTGTTAAGCAGCAATCAAAGTCATTGCAATTATAGTTGTAGACTAGTTAGTAACCAAATAACTATATATATTTTAAAGTGTCACTTAAATCACTTCATTAAATAATATCTCATTTATTTATTGAACACAGTGGGGGTTATGTTAAATAACAAAGAGTTCTGTAATATCTGTGAGATACAGTTTGACAGCAGACGGCCACAGAAATAAAATTATCAGTTTTAAGCTATATTCTGTGACAGAATATAATATAAATACTTGTTTCTTTGTAGTGAGCAATTTATATATATATCATTTTTTATAACATAGAACCTATAGGGATTGGGATAAACTGGCACTACACTGGTTTAAAGTAAGAAAAAGAATCATTAGATTCCGGTGCTACCCCTTAGAAACCATAAGTTAACAAAGAGAGAAATAAAGAAAGATAGGGGTTTTTATAGCACTCATACTTACTTATGAGGGTATGAAGTTAGTTTAAAAAACTTTACTTTAATTATTTGTTTAAAAGATATGGGGTAACAACCCCTAACGTTACATACGAACCACTACCTAATATCAAAGAAACTAAACTAAACTAAAAACAAGCCAACAGTCACTTCTCTGTTTCCTGGCCGATAGCAGGAAACGTCGGCATCAGGTGGCTGAAGTGACTGACCGGCAATATTCAAAATATTTACAGCAAACGCTTTTCGGCTATGACCTAGCCTTTCTCAATGCTATATTTTGCTGACAGTTAGTAAACCCGAGGCTACCGGGTGCGCGGACTTTTAAACCCATTCTCAAACCGAGAATTAGCCAATTGGGTTAGTTTCTGGGAAGACGCCTTCTTAGTATCCAATGATTACACTGGGTGGAAGACATCTACTCACCGAATTGGACTATATGGCTGAGAAGTGTATTGGGTATGTCGCGCATGCGTGTTCATCCACTAATAGCATATATAGAAAATCACTTGTATAACAGCTGCTATATTGCAAAATTATATATATCTATATTGATTGAAAAGGTAAGTATCGTATTCAAACGTGAACCATTCAAAACACAAACTTAATCGATATTATACTCAATCGATTCCAGTATAGCGATTGTTATATACCAAAGCTTTAACAGTGTTATATCGTTGTGAAATTTTACGGCGCTATTTGCAGCTACAATACTCTTTGTAGCCATATGTTAATCCAAAAAGTGCTAAACACTGTACATTGAAAGCTTTACTCTGATGATAAAGGATTTTCACATAAGTATCAAGCAAAACTTAGGTATGTTAGGTTACGTACTTAATTATTATAATTCACCAAAAATAATATTTCTTGGGATTTATATGGGTTTGATTCAATATATAACCTCCATGTATAGCGATACTAATTAATGTGAAAGGTGAGTCTTAAGCTTAATCCTCACTAGTAATGTATGTACCTTATATATCACCTAATATCTGCTTAGAAGTGTACAGGTGACACAGTGGTATTACATCTAAGGCTACAATATAAGTTTTCAATTCCACTATTAATGGCATTAATATATTGTTTGGAAAACAATGGCTTAGAATCCTACTGTAAATATCTTTTTTAATAATTATTAATTATTAAAATTAATGTTTTAATAGAAAAAGTTTACTTAGATATATATTTTCTTTCTGGGTCCCAATCTATACACATATGGTATTGACCAGAAATCCTAGATCATAAGGATCCTGGTCAGGCATATATTATATGTAGACCGGGACCAGCAAGCAGTGCTATAACGTTCCATACAAGAAGTGATCTCTTTCTGCTATATATCACATCAGATATATACCCAGTAATTGTTATATTCATTCATACCATGAGGCATGACGGTATTTAAATTGAAAACCCATTTAGTTTCCAACTGTAACAATTTATCCTCAGTGTTACCTCCTCTTATTCCTGGCCTCAATTTCTCCAGACCCCAACATTTTAGGGCACTAGGTTTCCCATTATGACATTGTAGGAAATGCCTAGCGACACTGGTAATTTGTTTGGATTTGTCTACATCTCTTTGAGCTGTTCTAATATTACTAAGGTGTTCAGTTATACGTGTACACATACTCCTTGTTGTCATTCCTATGTAATATAGATTACAGCTACAAGATATACAGTAGATAACATTTGTACTCTGACAATTTATATGTTGTTTGATATTCCAAATTTTTTCAAATCTATCCACTATTTTTTGTTTTTTGAGCATGTGTTGGCATACTGAACAGTGTCCACATGCTATGGAGCCCTCATATATAGGTAATTTCTTAGCATTTCTATCATAATGGCTCGTAACCAGTGTATCCTTGATATTTCTAGCACGTCTGTATGTCACTAGTGGCTTCTCTGTTATTAAGGGTTTTAATAGATCATCCCTAGTTAGGACATGCCAATGTTTATTCAGGATCTGGATGATTTGATCACTTTGTGCGGAATAAGTGGTAATACATCTTAAGGGGGTATTTTTCTCCTTAATTTTAGGGGTGAGTAATTCAGCTCTATCTTTCAGTAATGCTCTGTTGTATGCTCTGGCAAGCAATTTTTTTGAATAGCCTGTTTCCAGTAACCTTTGTCTTAGTTCTCTAGCAGCTATTTTAAAATTCTCAATGGTGCTGCAATTTCTCCTTAAGCGTATATATTCGCCCATAGGTAGTCCTCTAATAGTAGCAGGGTGATGATGACTGCTTGCATGCAAAATATTATTAGTGGACGTGGGTTTCCTATATGCTTCTGTCACAATTGAGTTGTTAGTCTTTTCAATTGTGAGATCCAAAAACTCTACTTTAGATTTTTGTATATTAGATGTAAGATATAGTCCAAACGGGTTTTCATTTAATGTTGTAATGAGATCATGTAGGAGATTCTCAGGACCATTCCATATAAATAGAATGTCATCTATATATCTGGACCAGTGGGAGATATATTTGGTGAGATGTTTCAGATTGTCATTGAATACCACAGTTTTCTCCCACCAGCCCAGATATATATTAGCGTAGGTTGGGGCACACGCAGTGCCCATCGCTGTCCCACAGGTTTGTAAATAGAACTTATCATCGAATACGAAGAAATTATGAGTTAGAATAAATTCTATCATATTCAATAAAAATTGTTTAACCTCCTCACTCATACTGGTATTTTGGTTAAGAAAGTGTGACACCGCTCTACATCCCCAATGTGTTTTTATACTAGTGTAGAGCGATTCCACGTCACAAGTTACCAGTACTGAATTGCTGTCAATATTGATCTCATTAAGTTTGTTTAACAAATGCATCGTATCTTTGGTGTGCGATGGAAGTGATTCAACAATATATCTTAATCTTGCGTCTATGTATTTGCTGGCTTTTTCAGTAAGGGAGCCTATTCCAGACACTATTGGTCTGCCTGGTGGTTTACGTGCATCCTTATGTATTTTAGGCAGCAAATACAAAGTAGCTGTTTTTGGTTCTTTTACTTCTAGAAATTTAAATTCCTTCTGATCTATAACACCATTGTCAAAGGCTGAACGAATCAATTTATTGTAACTGTTGAGAAACATCTCTGTAGGGTTACATAGAAGTGGCTTATAGTTAGATGAATTGTTAAGCTGACGTAATGCTTCCTCCCTATACATAGTGTCAGGCCAAACAACGATGTTGCCGCCTTTGTCACTGCTTTTTATTTGTAAACCTTTCATATTTTTCAATTGTTTCAGGGCTTTAATTTCTTCATTAGACAGATTATGATTGGTAATGCCACTGCTGTCCTGTATGTCTAAAATATCTTGACATACAAGATTAAGAAAGGTCAGTGTGTTATATGACGTATGATTGGGAGGTACAAATTTGGACTTAGTTTTTAGGATAGCTTGCCAGCTAGTGTCCTCATTGTCAGAATTGCAGCTAATGGCTTCATCTAACAATGCAATTAAATCATTAATGGCAGCTTGATCATTGGCATTGAGAGTATCAGATTCAGAATTACTGAAATATTTTTTAAGGAGAATTTTTCGGGTGAATAAGTGAATATCCTTGATAGCCTCAAATTTGTTTAAATTTGGTGTGGGTATGAATGATAAGCCTCTTTTTAGGACAGATATTTGTACATTAGAAAGAGTAACATCAGAGAGATTAATTATGTTCAATTCTGGAATGTCTACTTCTTTTTGTGTTGTGATTTGTGACTGAATTTTACTTGTCTGCGGGTTCTGGTCCCGATTTTTACGGCCCCTTCTGGTTCTCCGCCTAAAGGGATATTGGTATTGTTGATTTTATGAGGTACAATTCTATTTTTCAGGATAGTTCTAGGTAAGATTTCGCCATCAGATAAATCTACATCTGTACTATCACCTTCTCTGTCTGATGTGTCTACATCTAGACTAGCAGTCTTGTTCTGCCCCCAAGAGTAGATTGTGTCAGAAGAATAATCATTGAGATCTCTATCAATCTTACGTTCTTTCCTCTCTGAAATAAAACGTGCAAACTTCTCAACTTCTCCCTTGGTTTTGTTATATGATTTTTGAAACTCTTCATTTAATTCATATTGTTTAAGTTCATCGCACAGTTTAGAAATTCCCTCATTGATATCATTTAATTTATCTAACTCATATTCAGTTAGATATCCCATTAATTTAAGCGAGCATTCAGTCAGGGCACTTTCCCATTTAGTTTTAAATTCAGGTTTATAATCATTAAAAGAAGGAAATAATTTCAATCTAAGGCCTCTAGGAATGACTCTGTTATCTTTATAAAAATTGTACATTCCTATATTCCATTGCTTCTTTATCTGTTTCCTTCTAATTTTTTTAAGATTCTTTAAAGAATCAGACCATTCCACAGAACTGTTACTCTCTGTAGTACTTTTATTTCTAAGTTCAGCTGTAAGATTTGTTATATCTTTAGTCCATTGGAGCATTTCTGCCCCTAAATCAAAAGAGGCCATAATTCAAAGTGTGTTAGAGTGTGTGCTCTAGTTTAAGAGAAAAATGTGAGTGCAATTCTCACATACGAAATTACAATCTATAGGGATTGGGATAAACTGGCACTACACTGGTTTAAAGTAAGAAAAAGAATCATTAGATTCCGGTGCTACCCCTTAGAAACCATAAGTTAACAAAGAGAGAAATAAAGAAAGATAGGGGTTTTTATAGCACTCATACTTACTTATGAGGGTATGAAGTTAGTTTAAAAAACTTTACTTTAATTATTTGTTTAAAAGATATGGGGTAACAACCCCTAACGTTACACACGAACCACTACCTAATATCAAAGAAACTAAACTAAACTAAAAACAAGCCAACAGTCACTTCTCTGTTTCCTGGCCGATAGCAGGAAACGTCGGCATCAGGTGGCTGAAGTGACTGACCGGCAATATTCAAAATATTTAGAGCAAACGCGTTTCGGCTATGACCTAGCCTTTCTCAATGCTATATTTTGCTGACAGTTAGTAAACCCGAGGCTACCGGGTGCGCGGACTTTTAAACCCATTCTCAAACCGAGAATTAGCCAATTGGGTTAGTTTCTGGGAAGACGCCTTCTTAGTATCCAATGATTACACTGGGTGGAAGACGCCTACTCACCGAATTGGACTATATGGCTGAGAAGTGTATTGGGTATGTCGCGCATGCGTGTTCATCCACTAATAGCATATATAGAAAATCACTTGTATAACAGCTGCTATATTGCAAAATTATATATATCTATATTGATTGAAAAGGTAAGTATCGTATTCAAACGTGAACCATTCAAAACACAAACTTAATCGATATTATACTCAATCGATTCCAGTATAGCGATTGTTATATACCAAAGCTTTAACAGTGTTATATCGTTGTGAAATTTTACAGCGCTATTTGCAGCTACAATACTCTTTGTAGCCATATGTTAATCCAAAAAGTGCTAAACACTGTACATTGAAAGCTTTACTCTGATGATAAAGGATTTTCACATAAGTATCAAGCAAAACTTAGGTATGTTAGGTTACGTACTTAATTATTATAATTCCCCAAAAATAATATTTCTTGGGATTTATATGGGTTTGATTCAATATATAACCTCCATGTATAGCGATACTAATTAATGTGAAAGGTGAGTCTTAAGCTTAATCCTCACTAGTAATGTATGTACCTTATATATCACCTAATATCTGCTTAGAAGTGTACAGGTGACACAGTGGTATTACATCTAAGGCTACAATATAAGTTTTCAATTCCACTATTAATGGCATTAATATATTGTTTGGAAAACAATGGCTTAGAATCCTACTGTAAATATCTTTTTTAATAATTATTAATTATTAAAATTAATGTTTTAATAGAAAAAGTTTACTTAGATATATATTTTCTTTCTGGGTCCCAATCTATACACATATGGTATTGACCAGAAATCCTAGATCATAAGGATCCTGGTCAGGCATATATTATATGTAGACCGGGACCAGCAAGCAGTGCTATAACGTTCCATACAAGAAGTGATCTCTTTCTGCTATATATCACATCAGATATATACCCAGTAATTGTTATATTCATTCATACCATGAGGCATGACGGTATTTAAATTGAAAACCCATTTAGTTTCCAACTGTAACAATTTATCCTCAGTGTTACCTCCTCTTATTCCTGGCCTCAATTTCTCCAGAACCCAACATTTTAGGGCACTAGGTTTCCCATTATGACATTGTAGGAAATGCCTAGCGACACTGGTAATTTGTTTGGATTTGTCTACATCTCTTTGAGCTGTTCTAATATTACTAAGGTGTTCAGTTATACGTGTACACATACTCCTTGTTGTCATTCCTATGTAATATAGATTACAGCTACAAGATATACAGTAGATAACATTTGTACTCTGACAATTTATATGTTGTTTGATATTCCAAATTTTTCCAAATCTATCCACTATTTTTTGTTTTTTTGAGCATGTGTTGGCATACTGAACAGTGTCCACATGCTATGGAGCCCTCATATATAGGTAATTTCTTAGCATTTCTATCATAATGGCTCGTAACCAGTGTATCCTTGATATTTTTAGCACGTCTGTATGTCACTAGTGGCTTCTCTGTTATTAAGGGTTTTAATAGATCATCCCTAGTTAGGACATGCCAATGTTTATTCAGGATCTGGATGATTTGATCACTTTGTGCGGAATAAGTGGTAATACATCTTAAGGGGGTATTTTTCTCCTTAATTTTAGGGGTGAGTAATTCAGCTCTATCTTTCAGTAATGCTCTGTTGTATGCTCTGGCAAGCAATTTTTTTGAATAGCCTCTTTCCAGTAACCTTTGTCTTAGTTCTCTAGCAGCTATTTTAAAATTCTCAATGGTGCTGCAATTTCTCCTTAAGCGTATATATTCGCCCATAGGTAGTCCTCTAATAGTAGCAGGGTGATGATGACTGCTTGCATGCAAAATATTATTAGTGGACGTGGGTTTCCTATATGCTTCTGTCACAATTGAGTTGTTAGTCTTTTCAATTGTGAGATCCAAAACCTCTACTTTAGATTTTTGTATATTAGATGTAAGATATAGTCCAAACGGGTTTTCATTTAATGTTGTAATGAGATCATGTAGGAGATTCTCAGGACCATTCCATATAAATAGAATGTCATCTATATATCTGGACCAGTGGGAGATATATTTGGTGAGATGTTTCAGATTGTCATTGAATACCACAGTTTTCTCCCACCAGCCCAGATATATATTAGCGTAGGTTGGGGCACACGCAGTGCCCATCGCTGTCCCACAGGTTTGTAAATAGAACTTATCATCGAATACGAAGAAATTATGAGTTAGAATAAATTCTATCATATTCAATAAAAATTGTTTAACCTGCTCACTCATACTGGTATTTTGGTTAAGAAAGTGTGACACCGCTCTACATCCCCAATGTGTTTTTATACTAGTGTAGAGCGATTCCACGTCACAAGTTACCAGTACTGAATTGCTGTCAATATTGATCTCATTAAGTTTGTTTAACTAATGCATCGTATCTTTGGTGTGCGATGGAAGTGATTCAACAATATATCTTAATCTTGCGTCTATGTATTTGCTGGCTTTTTCAGTAAGGGAGCCTATTCCAGACACTATTGGTCTGCCTGGTGGTTTACGTGCATCCTTATGTATTTTAGGCAGCAAATACAAAGTAGCTGTTTTTGGTTCTTTTACTTCTAGAAATTTAAATTCCTTCTGATCTATAACACCATTGTCAAAGGCTGAACGACTCAATTTATTGTAACTGTTGAGAAACATCTCTGTAGGGTTACATAGAAGTGGCTTATAGTTAGATGAATTGTTAAGCTGACGTAATGCTTCCTCCCTATACATAGTGTCAGGCCAAACAACGATGTTGCCGCCTTTGTCACTGCTTTTTATTTGTAAACCTTTCATATTTTTCAATTGTTTCAGGGCTTTAATTTCTTCATTAGACAGATTATGATTGGTAATGCCACTGTTGTCCTGTATGTCTAAAATATCTTGACATACAAGATTAAGAAAGGTCAGTGTGTTATATGACGTATGATTGGGAGGTACAAATTTGGACTTAGTTTTTAGGATAGCTCGCCAGCTAGTGTCCTCATTGTCAGAATTGCAGCTAATGGCTTCATCTAACAATGCAATTAAATCATTAATGGCAGCTTGATCATTGGCATTGAGAGTATCAGATTCAGAGTTACTGAAATATTTTTTAAGGAGAATTTTTCGGGTGAATAAGTGAATATCCTTGATAGCCTCAAATTTGTTTAAATTTGGTGTGGGTATGAATGATAAGCCTCTTTTTAGGACAGATATTTGTACATTAGAAAGAGTAACATCAGAGAGATTAATTATGTTCAATTCTGGAATGTCTACTTCTTTTTGTGTTGTGATTTGTGACTGAATTTTACTTGTCTGCGGGTTCTGGTCCCGATTTTTACGGCCCCTTCTGGTTCTCCGCCTAAAGGGATATTGGTATTGTTGATTTTATGAGGTACAATTCTATTTTTCAGGATAGTTCTAGGTAAGATTTCGCCATCAGATAAATCTACATCTGTACTATCACCTTCTTTGTCTGATGTGTCTACATCTAGACTAGCAGTCTTGTTCTGCCCCCAAGAGTAGATTGTGTCAGAAGAATAATCATTGAGATCATTGAGATCATTGAGATCTCTATCAATCACATTTTTCTCTTAAACTAGAGCACACACTCTAACACACTTTGAATTATGGCCTCTTTTGATTTAGGGGCAGAAATGCTCCAATGGACTAAAGATATAACAAATCTTACAGCTGAACTTAGAAATAAAAGTACTACAGAGAGTAACAGTTCTGTGGAATGGTCTGATTCTTTAAAGAATCTTAAAAAAATTAGAAGGAAACAGATAAAGAAGCAATGGAATATAGGAATGTACAATTTTTATAAAGATAACAGTGTCATTCCTAGAGGCCTTAGATTGAAATTATTTCCTTCTTTTAATGATTATAAACCTGAATTTAAAACTAAATGGGAAAGTGCCCTGACTGAATGCTCGCTTAAATTAATGGGATATCTAACTGAATATGAGTTAGATAAATTAAATGATATCAATGAGGGAATTTCTAAACTGTGCGATGAACTTAAACAATATGAATTAAATGAAGAGTTTCAAAAATCATATAACAAAACCAAGGGAGAAGTTGAGAAGTTTGCACGTTTTATTTCAGAGAGGAAAGAACGTAAGATTGATAGAGATCTCAATGATTATTCTTCTGACACAATCTACTCTTGGGGGCAGAACAAGACTGCTAGTATAGATGTAGACACATCAGACAGAGAAGGTGATAGTACAGATGTAGATTTATCTGATGGCGAAATCTTACCTAGAACTATCCTGAAAAATAGAATTGTACCTCATAAAATCTACAATACCAACATCCCTTTAGGCCGAGAACCAGAAGGGGCCGTAAAAATCGGGACCAGAACCCGCAGACTAGTAAAATTCAGTCACAAATCACAACACAAAAAGAAGTAGACATTCCAGAATTGAACATAATTAATCTCTCTGATGTTACTCTTTCTAATGTACAAATATCTGTCCTAAAAAGAGGCTTATCATTCATACCCACACCAAATTTAAACAAATTTGAGGCTATCAAGGATATTCACTTATTCACCCGAAAAATTCTCCTTAAAAAATATTTCAGTAACTCTGAATCTGATACTCTCAATGCCAATGATCAAGCTGCCATTAATGATTTAATTGCATTGTTAGATGAAGCCATTAGCTGCAATTCTGACAATGAGGACACTAGCTGGTGAGCTATCCTAAAAACTAAGTCCAAATTTGTACCTCCCAATCATACGTCATATAACACACTGACCTTTCTTAATCTTGTATGTCAAGATATTTTAGACTTACAGGACAACAGTGGCATTACCAATCATAATCTGTCTAATGAAGAAATTAAAGCCCTGAAACAATTGAAAAATATGAAAGGTTTACAAATAAAAAGCAGTGACAAAGGCGGCAACATCGTTGTTTGGCCTGACACTATGTATAGGGAGGAAGCATTACATCAGCTTAACAATTCATCTAACTATAAGCCACTTCTATGTAACCCTACAGAGATGTTTCTCAACAGTTACAATAAATTGATTCGTTCAGCCTTTGACAATGGTGTTATAGATCAGAAGGAATTTAAATTTCTAGAAGTAAAAGAACCAAAAACAGCTACTTTGTATTTGCTGCCTAAAATACATAAGGATGCACGTAAACCACCAGGCAGACCAATAGTGTCTGGAATAGGCTCCCTTACTGAAAAAGCCAGCAAATACATAGACGCAAGATTAAGATATATTGTTGAATCACTTCCATCGCACACCAAAGATACGATGCATTTGTTAAACAAACTTAATGAGATCAATATTGACAGCAATTCAGTACTGGTAACTTGTGACGTGGAATCGCTCTACACTAGTATAAAAACACATTGGGGATGTAGAGCGGTGTCACACTTTCTTAACCAAAATACCAGTATGAGTGAGGAGGTTAAACAATTTTTATTGAATATGATAGAATTTATTCTAACTCATAATTTCTTCGTATTCGATGATAAGTTCTATTTACAAACCTGTGGGACAGCGATGGGCACTGTGTGTGCCCCAACCTACGCTAATATATATCTGGGCTGGTGGGAGAAAACTGTGGTATTCAATGACAATCTGAAACATCTCACCAAATATATCTCCCACTGGTCCAGATATATAGATGACATTCTATTTATATGGAATGGTCCTGAGAATCTCCTACATGATCTCATTACAACATTAAATGAAAACCCGTTTGGACTATATCTTACATCTAATATACAAAAATCTAAAGTAGAGTTTTTGGATCTCACAATTGAAAAGACTAACAACTCAATTGTGACAGAAGCAAATAGGAAACCCACGTCCACTAATAATATTTTGCATGCAAGCAGTCATCATCACCCTGCTACTATTAGAGGACTACCTATGGGCGAATATATACGCTTAAGGAGAAATTGCAGCACCATTGAGAATTTTAAAATAGCTGCTAGAGAACTAAGACAAAGGTTACTGGAAAGAGGCTATTCAAAAAAATTGCTTGCCAGAGCATACAACAGAGCATTACTGAAAGATAGAGCTGAATTACTCACCCCTAAAATTAAGGAGAAAAATACCCCCTTAAGATGTATTACCACTTATTCCGCACAAAGTGATCAAATCATCCAGATCCTGAATAAACATTGGCATGTCCTAACTAGGGATGATCTATTAAAACCCTTAATAACAGTGAAGCCACTAGTGACATACAGACGTGCTAGAAATATCAAGGATACACTGGTTACGAGCCATTATGATAGAAATGCTAAGAAATTACCTATATATGAGGGCTCCATAGCATGTGGACACTGTTCAGTATGCCAACACATGCTCAAAAAACAAAAAATAGTGGATAGATTTGGAAAAATTTGGAATATCAAACAACATATAAATTGTCAGAGTACAAATGTTATCTACTGTATATCTTGTAGCTGTAATCTATATTACATAGGAATGACAACAAGGAGTATGTGTACACGTATAACTGAACACCTTAGTAATATTAGAACAGCTCAAAGAGATGTAGACAAATCCAAACAAATTACCAGTGTCGCTAGGCATTTCCTACAATGTCATAATGGGAAACCTAGTGCCCTAAAATGTTGGGGTCTGGAGAAATTGAGGCCAGGAATAAGAGGAGGTAACACTGAGGATAAATTGTTACAGTTGGAAACTAAATGGGTTTTCAATTTAAATACCGTCATGCCTCATGGTATGAATGAATATAACAATTACTGGGTATATATCTGATGTGATATATAGCAGAAAGAGATCACTTCTTGTATGGAACGTTATAGCACTGCTTGCTGGTCCCGGTCTACATATAATATATGCCTGACCAGGATCCTTATGATCTAGGATTTCTGGTCAATACCATATGTGTATAGATTGGGACCCAGAAAGAAAATATATATCTAAGTAAACTTTTTCTATTAAAACATTAATTTTAATAATTAATAATTATTAAAAAAGATATTTACAGTAGGATTCTAAGCCATTGTTTTCCAAACAATATATTAATGCCATTAATAGTGGAATTGAAAACTTATATTGTAGCCTTAGATGTAATACCACTGTGTCACCTGTACACTTCTAAGCAGATATTAGGTGATATATAAGGTACATACATTACTAGTGAGGATTAAGCTTAAGACTCACCTTTCACATTAATTAGTATCGCTATACATGGAGGTTATATATTGAATCAAACCCATATAAATCCCAAGAAATATTATTTTTGGGGAATTATAATAATTAAGTACGTAACCTAACATACCTAAGTTTTGCTTGATACTTATGTGAAAATCCTTTATCATCAGAGCAAAGCTTTCAATGTACAGTGTTTAGCACTTTTTGGATTAACATATGGCTACAAAGAGTATTGTAGCTGCAAATAGCGCCGTAAAATTTCACAACGATATAACACTGTTAAAGCTTTGGTATATAACAATCGCTATACTGGAATCGATTGAGTATAATATCGATTAAGTTTGTGTTTTGAATGGTTCACGTTTGAATACGATACTTACCTTTTCAATCAATATAGATATATATAATTTTGCAATATAGCAGCTGTTATACAAGTGATTTTCTATATATGCTATTAGTGGATGAACACGCATGCGCGACATACCCAATACACTTCTCAGCCATATAGTCCAATTCGGTGAGTAGGCGTCTTCCACCCAGTGTAATCATTGGATACTAAGAAGGCGTCTTCCCAGAAACTAACCCAATTGGCTAATTCTCGGTTTGAGAATGGGTTTAAAAGTCCGCGCACCCGGTAGCCTCGGGTTTACTAACTGTCAGCAAAATATAGCATTGAGAAAGGCTAGGTCATAGCCGAAACGCGTTTGCTCTAAATATTTTGAATATTGCCGGTCAGTCACTTCAGCCACCTGATGCCGACGTTTCCTGCTATCGGCCAGGAAACAGAGAAGTGACTGTTGGCTTGTTTTTAGTTTAGTTTAGTTTCTTTGATATTAGGTAGTGGTTCGTGTGTAACGTTAGGGGTTGTTACCCCATATCTTTTAAACAAATAATTAAAGTAAAGTTTTTTAAACTAACTTCATACCCTCATAAGTAAGTATGAGTGCTATAAAAAACCCCTATCTTTCTTTATTTCTCTCTTTGTTAACTTATAACATAGAACACCAGTACTGCCGCTTTAAATGTAAAGTACAAATCTTTCTCTCTGCGACAAAGCCAAACACAAGAGAGAACTTTTTTTTTTTTTTTAAAGGAAACCAAAACATGCACAGTGTTATCATTCTTCTCAAGGATAGTAAGGCAAGCTCAAAGTTTCATTTTTACTTAAAGGAAAAACGCTGTTTACTGCTTAAAAATATAAAATTCACACTAAAACTTGATAAATGCTAATTAGTTTAACCACAACAAAATTATTGGCTTTAACGTTGTGTATAATTTGATATTCACCATTCTGCAGCTCTCCAGCCAAATATAACAATTGCATATAACACAAAAATAAGCTTTCTACTCAAGAATAACAATAAAATTTCCCCTTTAAATTATTCCCAAGGATCCATGGGCCTTACTCAAGATAAAAATGTATACTGACGATCCTTAAATAGCCTAAGCAAGCATAAGCAGCATAAGAACGCACTCACAGTGCTAGTTAAAGGGACATTTTACACAGACTAAAAAATAATCTTTAATTGAAACTGCTAACACAGTTAAATATACTAGTGTTAGGCTTACAGTAAACCTCATTGTCTTTTCTGTAAATATTCCCTTAAATTCTCAGATGTTATATCAGTTTGCCTGTATCCCTTTAAATATTTTCACTCCTCTGTTTTTTTTTCTTGTGTTTTTTTTTCCACTAGTCTCACAGATCGCTACACAAAAATTGTAGACAACTTATCACTTCATTTTGCATTACAGAGAGAATTAAGTTATACTGCAAAAGAAACATCTGCTATCTAAACGGCAGATTTAAAATAAATATATACAAAGAAAGGTCTCTTAAAATATATTTTGCAAACTACTAATACAGTATTATTGCTGCTCCTGAACTCCTTTCACATTAGTAAACTGCTCCTTTAAATAATAAAATGACAATTTTCTATTGCTCCGTCTACGCACTGAGCTCTGATTTTACAGACAAATATAAGATAAGGATTATCCGAAATTCAACCCATTACAAATTACATCAGCTATACACAGACTTACAAATGTAACTTCTCCTACATTTTATACTATGCAGCTTGTATAACAAGTCATGGACAATACATTAATATAAAAACAATTGTACAGTGGACTGTCCCTTTAAGGACTAACCACTCATCACGTAAATCTCATATATATACCCTAACCATAATTTAGGCTGCTTGTATGATTTACCACACAAATTCCACCTCTGTACTGTAGCATGACCTGCAGATTAATTTACTTGCAACAAAAACGGACGTACTTTTAGATAACATTTCAATTACAGCCTATAACTATATTTTATTTTTTTTTCACTAACTCCGTGCACAGACCTTACAAATACAACATATGTTAACCCATTAATCATACAAGAAACAGTTTCATATTTACCAGAGCGTGACAAAAAATCACACACACCATCGCACATTCAAAGCCACTTTCAAAGCCGTTACTTCACTTGCAAAAACAATATCATATATTTACATGCCGAAAAACAATTATCACTTAAAACTAAAACTGCTTATTAACACCACATACTTAAAACATGCTGCTGACTTTAAAACACAGGTATAAAAAAAATAACACTACAAAATACCTCCTTACAACGTCTGATTTCCCAGCAGAGAAACAGAAAGAAACATTTTTACAGCGATACAGACACACAAACCCATCTCATCTCGCATACCAGAGATTCACTCCCTTTTTTCCTTTCTCAGAAAAACATCTATTTCATAGCATACCAAATACCAAATATAAAAAGACCACAAGATTAACTTTTCACCAAGTTCAAAATGTATTTCATTCCGAATCCCCGCAGAATGGCCATTTTCTGCATGGATTGGGACAATCATTTTCAAATAATACATTCTGTTTTTGGTTTAAAGTAAATCTGTTACATGCATACCACAGTGAGAACCGACAGACCATCACACATTATGCATCTCAATATACAAAATTTCCTTTTCATTACTACAAGCAAACAAAAAGTTTTACAAACTGAGCTGCTGTAACAGTTTTTTTTTTCTTTTTTTTTTCTGTTCTCTGATCTATGTGCGCGCTCAGTGGTGGCCCCCCTTCTTTGCCTGCTACATTTTTTAACACAGAGATTTCTCTATTTACCACACAGCAGTGCTCACTGACAGTGTTTTGAAATGTTCCTGTCTTTAGCAGAATCTATTAACTCTTTTTTTTCGACCTTATACATGTAATTTTCTCTGTGCATTATTATCTATAAGCACATCCCATTCCTCCACACAATAATAGCCACAATAATAACATGCATAGCCACTTAATATTTTCTAAGCAATTATATAGCAGCAAAACACAAATAAACAAAGCAAAGCAAGCATCAGATATCAACATGAGTTTCAGGTGGGTAACAAAACTCTATTATGGGAATGAATATGGGAAACTTTAACACACATGAGACTCACTCACTGCCAACTTTCCCGGGGGAGCTTAACTTAAATCTACCGTCAAATGGCATTCATTTATTTCTTGCGCGCTTATCACAGACAGGACTCACAATACCTGTCGTAACCCAGCACAGGAATCTTAACCTGCCTGGAGGGGTTATCACAACTGCCGGCAGGACAATAACCTCCGCAAACCTGCGTCTCAACCACAGGAACCCCTTAACCCTTTATCATATATTACCAACACCTATTACCAGACTAAATTTAGGTTCAGATTCACAGAAGGAAAGCATGGTAAAAGCACTCATACTTACTCACTGCGAATCCCACATAACTGACACCATAATTGTTAGGTGTTATCCCCAAAGGGGGGGGGGGGAAGTGTCAGGTCAGGCCGAAGCCTCTGGGCCGCTGTACCACCTGAAGCAGATGTAGATTATCTGATAAGGATCCGTTAGAATGACTCAGACCACGCAGCAATATGATCTAAAGCCAATCATGTTTATTGAACAGTGCAAGCCTATCTTATAGACTTCAGTAACAGCATACAGGGTTAAGGGGATGACACGTTAGGACCGCGTCATCTTACACAGTTCTACAGAGTAAAGCACAGTGTGATTCTGGAAATTCAATAGCTCATAACAATATTCTATAGTCATAATAAACCATGCATCTGCAGATACACCAAGGTCGCTGGACAATCTTATTGACATTATATTCTTCTGGGCGTACAGCCAGGGACATCTACAAGGTTAGCTAGCTTTGCAGAATAAGATGACAAGCATATATTTCTCACTACAGAATGAACCATTATAATAAAGTCTAATCATTACAAAATGGATGCTAATCATCACAAGATGGCTGCGAAGAACAAGATGGCTGCAGTCAGGTTCACATTACCCTTAACAGTGACTTATATATTACCCAGCCTTTTAGGTGCTTTATACATCACCCATTTCCTATAAATTTAATTTTGAAGCCAGCTAGGAGGCCTCACGTATAAAGCTAGAGGGTATATTTCCGTGGCGCTTATTCTAACACTTGCTATTTTTAAAGTGTTTAAATGTTGTAACATATTTTATATACTTTTTAGACATAAAGGGGTCTATCTATCAACCTCTGAATGGAGCTTGATGCCCCGAGTTTCTGGCGAGCCTGCAGGCTCTTGTGAGCTGCTGGTGCAATGCTAAATACGGAGAGCGTATTGCTCTCCGCATTCAGCAAGGTCTTGCGGACCTAATCCACACTGTCGGATCAGGTCCACAAGACCTATGATACATAGGCCTCATATTATCTAGATATATTCTTTTCTATGTATAGTACAGATATAACTAAACTTGTCAGATGATAAACTTTTAATGATTTGTAAGTACAGACATTATAGATTATGTAGTACATTTTATAGTTCTATTTATGTATTTATATTTTTACTAGTACTAAAGCCTGTGTACATGGGCAATTTTTGCAGAACAGCAGTCCCACCCCTTGCTCACTCTCTCCCCCTTTATTTTGCTCTCTCCCTCCTCTCTTTTGCTCTCTCTCCCCCTCTCTTTTGCTCTCTCTTCCCCTCTCTTTTGCTCTCTCTTTCCCCTTTTGCTCTCTCTCGCCCTTCTCTTTTGCTCTCTTTCCACCTCTCTTTTGCTCTCTCCCCCCTCTATTTTGCTCTCTCTGTCCCCTCTCTTTTGCTCTCTCCCCCCTCTTTTGCTCTCTCTCTCCCCTCTATTTTTCACTCTCCCCTCTCTTTTGCTCTCCCCCCTCTCTTTTGCTCTCTCTCTCCCTCCTCTTTTTTGCTCTCTCTCCCCTCTATTTTGCTCTTTCTCCCCCTCTCTTTTGCTCTGTCCCCCTCTCTTTTGCTCTCTTCCCCCCCTCTCTTTTGCTCTCTCTCTCCCTTCTCTTTTGCTCTCTCTCCACCTCTCTTTTGCTCTCTCCCCCCTCTCTTTTGCTCTCCCTGTCCCCTCTCTTTTGCTATCTCCCCCCTCTTTTGCTTTCTCTCTCTCTCCCCCTCTATTTTTCTCTCTCTCCCCTCTCGTTTGCTCTCTCTCCTCCCCCCTTTCTTTTGCTATCTCTCTCCCCCTCTTTTTTGCTCTCTCTCTCCTCCCTCTTTTTTGCTCCCTCTCTCCCACCTCTTTATTGCTCTCTCTCCCCTCTCTTTTGCTCTTTTTCCCCCTCTCTTTTGCTCTCTCTCCCCTCTCTTTTGCTCTCTCTTTCACCTTTTGCTCTCTCTCCCCCTTATCTTTTTCTCTCTCTCCACCTCTCTTTTGCTCACTCCCCCTCTCTTTTGCTCTCTCTGTCCCCTCTCTTTTGCTCTCTCCCCCTCTTTAGCTCTCTCTCTCTCTCCCTCCTCTATTTTTCTCTCTCTCCCCTCTCTTTTTCTCTCTCTCTCCACCCTCTCTTTTGCTCTCTTTCTCCCTCCTCTTTTTTGCTCTCTCTCTCTCTCCCCTCTCTTTTGCTCTTTCTCCCCTTCTCTTTTGCTCTCTCTTTGGCTCTCTCCCCCCTTTCTTTTGCGCTCTTTCCCCCTTCTCTTTTGTTCTCTCTCCCCCCTCTTTGGCTCTCTCCCCCTCTCTTTTATTCTCTCTCCTCCCTCTTTGGCTCTCTCCCCCCTTTCTTTTGCTCTCTCTCCCCCTCTTTTGCTCTCTCTCCCCCCTCTTTTGCTCTCTCTCCCCCCTTTTTTGCTCTCTCTCTCCCCCCTCTTTGGCTCTCTCACCCCTTTTTGGCTCTCTCCCCCCTATCTTTTGATCTCTCTCCCCCCTCTCTTTTGACCTCTCCCCTCCCTTTCTTTTGCTCTCTCTCCCCCCTTTCTTTTGCTCTCTCTCCCCCCTTTCTTTTGTTCTTGCCCCCCTCTATTGCTCTCTCTTCCCCTCTCTGGCTCTCTCTTTCAAACCCTTTGCTCTCTCTCTCTCGGCCACGTCCCATTGTGGCAACCCTCCTGGCCATGCCTCTTGTCACGCCAGCCTCGCCCCCATTGTGACGCTCCTGCTTGCCATGTTCCCTGACACGCTGCTTTAGCCTTGCTCTGTTCTCTCTGCTGTCAGGATCCAAACAGCCAGGTATGTTTGTCCTCATCCAAAAAGAAGGAATGTGAGTGTGTTATCACAGGAATCCTTATAGGAGGCGCTATGATGTAGGGATACAAGTGGTATATAACAAACAGAACCAGTATATATGTGAAGTATACAAAATAAACAATTTATAAAATATACTCATAGAACTGGCCAAGAAAGTAATTGGAAGTCCAACCAAAAATTCTCATATGTCCAAAGGCAGCTCTCTGTCTTCACCCGAAGGGATGATATACTTCTGTAATAAAAAGACAAAAACAAAAACAGAGGCGCCACATATGTAGATCAATAAGAACCACTGTAATCCAAAAAGTACATAGATGCAGGGTACTCACAAAAGTAATTGTACTCTGTTGTGCCAATAGAGACGGGCTGGTATTCTGCAGCAAACCAGCTGGCTGATCAAAGGAGTCTCCAAATAGTGTGGACAGCACTGGAATCCAATGGCACTGAATCACCAGGGCATCAATCTCAATCACAATGGTTCCCTCAAACTGTAGCTAGGAGATGGATAAGGAGAAGGGCTATGGTACCCTTGGGTTACTGGTCAGGAGTCTGTCACAACAACTACCAGACTTATATAAAAGTTAAAAATCAGTATTTTATTATACAAAATAAAAATACCAAACATATAACAAGATTACAGCTGGGTGTGTGAGAACAGATCTCCTTTCAAAGTACAGAGTATAGTAGCGACGTGTTTCTCAAGGACAATAGGGCTCAGTAACCACATGTTCATATGAACCCCCCCCTTCCTTTACAAACATGAACCAATAGAATCCTTCCTCTCCCAATACGCCCATTTGTTGCACTGATGAGAAATATCGTTATCTCCATAGAAGTAATGTAAGGTGTGTGTGATTAAACAAGTGAAATTTCATAGTGGTTAAACATTTGAAAGTTACCATATAAGTGCTTAAATTATACGATCTGATTCCGATTGTTAATAAATACACAATCCTACAAATGTAAACAGGAAACATATGATTCCTTAATGGCCAATGGTATGTGCCCTTTTAGGGACTTGGCCATAAACCCTTGTGTGATACGCTTGATTCTAATGTGGCTGTGGACTACAAATAATAGGAAGTGATGTGTTGTGACGTTACCTTATGTGATACGCTAGAAGCTGATGTGGCTATTAACTACAACAATTGTTAGAAAGTGACGTAGTGACTTGACCGGCAAAATTGGTTCATGTTTGTAAAGGAAGAGGAGGGTTCATATGAACATGTGGTTACTGAGCCCTATTTATAGTGCATGCATAACCATACAGAGTATACAAGCCTGAGGAAACGGGGTGTCCCCCGAGAAACGCGTCGCTACTATACTCTGTACTTTGAAAGGAGATCTGTTCTCACACACCCAGCTGTAATCTTGTTATATTTTTGGTATTTTTATTTTGTATAATAAAATACTGATTTTTAACTTTAATATAAGTCTGGTAGTTGTTGTGACAGACTCCTGACCAGTAACCCAAGGGTACCATAGCCCTTATCCTTATCCATTTCCTAGCTCCAGTTTGAGGGAGCCATTGTGATTGAGATTGATGCCCTGGTGATTCAGTGCCATTTGATTCTAGTGCTGTCCACGCTATTTGGAGGATCTTTTGATCAGCCAGCTGGTTTGCTGCAGAATACCAGCCCGTCTCTATTGGCACAACAGAGTGCCATTACTTTTGTGAGTACCCTGCATCTATGTACTTTTTGGATTACAGTGGTTCTTATTGATCTACACATGTGGCGCCTCTGTTTTTGTTTTTGTCTTTTTATGTTTGTCCTCGTTCAGTCTCTACTGCGCATGACTGCATATGACAAACATACTTGGCCATTTATTATATAGGATACCGGTGTAACCCATACCCTTTATTTAGTCTGATATTAATCGTAAAACGGATAACTCCATTTCTATTGAGCTTCTAACATGGGTGACGCAGATGACGTATTAAATCATGTGACCGATACTTTGTCCAATAGTGGGGGGGGGGGGCGTGCCACCGCTCCATCTACTTAAACGGACAATCCAATTGGGCAATACATCCCTCTGAGGAAGAAGGAACTAACCATTTATCATTTGAAATGCGTTAGGGTTTGTTTATTATTGCTTAAATACCGGCAATTGCTGGTTTATGCATCATGTTTTCAAGTATGCTGGTTGACGTCCAGGACTTTATACATTTTTGTATCCTGTGAGACTGGCTTTGGAGTTTGATTCACACGTTATTCATACCTCATACTGTTTGAGGGTGTATCATGTGAGTTGATACTACGGTATCTCACAGCGCTTACACAATGTTCCTACTAGCTCCTGGGTGCTAAAAGGGTACCTAGCTAACCCTTAAATAAGAGTCTAAAGAATGGAAAAGAAGCCTAGGAGCGCCAAAGATAGGCTGGGAACTAAAAAGACATATGGTGGGTGGAGTTAAACCATATATATTATATATAAGGAAAAATGTGTGATAAAAAGTGATAGAGAATAATACTTGCATCAAATAAATAAATAATACCAAATATTTCAGTGTCCTTTAAATAGTGCACATAAAATACAATTTATTACAGTTAAACACATAAGTAAAAACATGGATCCATGAAAGAATAGGCACAAAATATATAAAACATTATAAAAACATTATGTAAAATGAAAACGTTATCATAAAAAATGAGGTCATAAAAAATGATGGTTGGACAAATATAACTCCGGATGGGAACAGTATTCCCTATGGAAAGTGCAAACATGCTATGATAATTGCACAGATATAGTACAAAAGGATATACAAAAAATGGGGTACCCCCTCACAATGTGAACAGTGTAACAAATAGACAGTGTAAAATGTGACCGTGTCTATTTCTCCTTTGCTTCAGGACTCTGGTATCTACCCTGCAAAGTGTTTTCAAGTACTTGGAGGGCCGTTCAGAGAACACACAAGAATATGTTTGTTGACCAGCTCTAATTTTATTATTCAGGATAGCGAGCTTATATACATTTCAGAATACATTGAAATCTGTAGTCATTAGCTCATTTCTAAGATGAGGAAAAACATCTGGCATCCTGTAAGTTGTACATCACATTTGTCAGATATCCTTGATATAAGTGTTGTAAGTAAAACTTCCTCAAGTCTCCTCAGAAGAAGGTTCCAGACAATGTGTAGGTGGTGGGTAAGGGAGTATCCGATAAAACCTGGGTGTAATCCCTATATCCAACCTGTAAAAGAAATATACAATAGTGCAATAAAGCTAACAAATGAACATAAACTGTAGGAAAAAAGCTCACCAATTCTGCCAACGCGTTTCGGCCCAAAACTGGGCCTTTTTCAAGACTATAGGTGGTATATAATGGTGGCTCTATTTATGGTTATTGTTAACCAATCAGTGTTTTGGCGCTAATTATTTGGCGCCAAACACATCTAACCCGGAAAAGGAAGTTGAGTCTAATTGAATAAATAAATAAATTATTCCTTCTAAATGGTTTCTTTGTATTATCTATTATTGCCCTTCAGTGTTTGTTTTCAAAAAATTATGGATTAATGATGCCATAAATATCTTAAGTGTTTCGTATGACCGGAGGTGCCTAGAGCGTGCCTCACTGCAATTATATTTCCGGTTTTGCTCTTTTTTTTGTTTCCGGTGGAATCATTACCACTTCCGGTTGTACTATTTCACTACAATTATATTTCCGGTTTCGCTCTTTGTTTTGTTTCCGGTGGAATTATTACTACTTCCGGTTGTATTATTTGGCGATATTGGTCATAAGACCTAATAATGGCAGGTACAATACAAGGAAGATATATCATGAAATGGCTACATATAGGAAATCCTAAAACCATATAGAATCGCTAGTTAAAAGACATAGAATGGCTGGTTAAATACAATAAACGACTGGTCATAAAAACAAGTGGACTAAAAATGTGATACATAAATTGATTATACAAATATAACAAAGTATGTAAACACATATAAAATGCAATATAAGAATGACAGCATATTACATATACATAATAAGTTACAATATAAAAAACTAAAATATCGGACACATAAAAAATCAGCAAACGTCGTATATAATCATAATAATAGTCTATAAGCATTCAAATAAAAAGAGAGTAGGTACAAGATTCTTTAGGGAAATCGAATTTGTAAAAATAGATAGTGATGGGACAATTAATCAATAAATAGTGTAAAACTGGTAATAGTAGTCAACTAATACTAGTGGCTGATATTGACTCTAAATTCTCCTAAAAAGTATCTAAAACAGCTGGGATAAAAAAAGGGTGTGTGGGCAACACTATCCTTGACACTGAGAGAATCCCAGATCAGAATGCTGCATAAAGATTACATTATCCCACGAAGACTAGCTAAATGGAAGCTTGGGGTGGTAAATAAGTGCAGTAAGTGCGGGATTAACGACCCAGATTTTCTTCATTACTTCTATGCCTGCCCACGAGTTAGACAGTTCTGGGGTAGGATGGCTCACTGGATCACAAACATTATCAAAATCAGGGTCAAGTTAGAAGTGGAGCAAATCTGCTTCTTGAATTGGGAGGAACAGGACGCTAAGCACATCCCAATACTAACTACCATAATTTTAATAGCCAGAAAGACTATTCTTGGGGTCTGGACCGAGAATGCTGCTCCTACCTTTAGTGCATTTAAACACAGCATACACAAACAACTGATTACCGAACAGCTAGACACTAAGATGGACACCGACAGACGACTCAGACACTTTATAACTAAATGGCGGAAATATATTGAAACCCTAACTATGGACTCACAAAAACAATTATTGCTCCCCTTTGCCCATACTGAATACATGCTGACAGCCTCTTTGAGGGGAGAATGGAGATTCCTGCAACAGATGAGAGGGGGTGGGGAGGAGGAGAGAGAAAACATCTCTATCTAGGGAGCTGGAGAGATTTATTTTTCCTTTTTTTTTTTTTTTTTTTTTTCTTCTCTTCCTTCCTCTATGTACCACAAAGAATGATCTAGAGCAGTTTTAATATTATAAGATGATGGATTCGGCATCATATGGTTAGTGAGTTTAAAATGTAGTTAGGTGATGTTTGAATCTTGGGAGGGGGGAGTGGGGGGGGGGATGGGAGAGGGAAAGTTTAAACAAGTTATTACCAATTAAAGGATAAGAAAGAATAACTGTAAATCAAGAACTGGGACATGAGAGATTGCTATATGGTATTATCTGTTACTATATATACCTATACTTAACTGTACAATTGTTCACCTACTCTGGATAACGCTGTTTTTGATGTAACACTGTAAACACATATGTTCCTGTTCATTTGTAACTGGAAACCAAAAAATGGGACATGAGAGAATGCTCCATGACAATATCTGACAATGTACCCACCTGTACTTAACTGTACAAATGTTCATTTACTAATGAGTATGCCGTCTTTGATGTAAAACTGTGACCATATTTGTCCTTTTTCTTGTGTCCTTAATAAAAAAGAAGTTAAAAAAAAAAAAAAAAAAGGGTGTGTGATCCTAAGAGAGGTCAGGTTAATGGATAAATCGGAAGAGAATAGGGTCCGGGCCCTTGTGTCTGGGGGATATCTATTAGTCCTATTATAGTTCCTTGGGAGAATCAAAAATAACTGCAAATCTAGCTAGTATGAAAATACATGCTGGTTGGTTAAGTGATCCCCCAAATAAACTGTTCCCCAAACTATTCATTTTAGGCTTAATAGATGTGATAAGTCTTCTCTGTTATTTAAACCCCTGGGATGTAGGCAGTCTATATTAAAAATCCATCTAGATTCTGCTATTAGTAGCCTTTTTTCTTGGTCTCCACCCCTCCAATTAGGTGTGACCAGTTGGATACCAATATAACTAAAATCTTTTTGTTTGGCCTGGTGTTGGGTTAAGAAATGTCTGTATAGTGCTGTTTTGGTATTTTTATGTTTGATCTTTAATAAGTGTTCTCTGATCCGATCCCTCAGGATTCTAGAGGTTTGCCCTATATATTGGAAACCACAACTGCACCATATCATATAAATCACTCCTTTGCTGCTACATTTTATAAGGTCCTTAATTTTGTATTTGACCTTTGTGTTAAAAGAGGTGAACTCCTTAGTTTTCACTCCTCTTTGACAGGCCTTGCAGCTCACACACGGGTAGAAGCCTTTCACTTCTCTGCCATACACATCTCTTGTATTTGACATCATGTTTCTAGGTACACTTGGAGAAAGTTTATTTCTCAGATTATTAGTCTTTCTGTAAATGAATGTTGGGTGGGGTGTTAGTTTATCCCCGATAATATCATCATTTCTTAGTAGTGGCCAGTGCTTCTTTACGATCTTTTCCACAATGTGCCTGTTTTCACTGTATTCCATAATAAAAGGAATATTTAATTGGTCTCCATCAAAATTATTATAGACTTTTTTTGGTTTGTATGACAGGAGATCCTTCCTATCTTTCTGTCTTACTTCTTCTATGTCCTTTTCTAGGGCTCCTTCCTCATACCCCCATTCTAGAAATCTGTTTTTTAAAACGATAGTTTGCTCTTCCCATTTTTTGGGATCTGAGCAATTCTTCTTTAATCTCAACATTTGTCCCTTGGGTATGTTGGACTTCCATCTGTTAAGATGGCAGCTGTCTTTATGAATGTAATTGTTACAATCTACTTCTTTGAAAAATGTAGACGTTTCTAATCTGCCATTCTTGATTTCGATCTTTAGATCCAAATATGTAATCTCATGTTTGCTAAATTCGTGAGTGAATTTGAGATTATACATATTGGTGTTCATTACTTGGATGGTATATTCTAAGTCATCTATTGAGCCTTTCCAAATCATGATAATGTCATTAATGTATCTGTTGTAGAGGACCAGGTCCGCGCTCGCTGGGCATGAGTCCCAGAAGATGCGTTCCCAGTAACCCATATATAAGTTAGCATAACTGGGCGCGAACCTGGTCCCCATAGCTGTCCCACATACTTGTCTGTAATATATTCCTTTGTTGTTAAAGTAATTGTGGGTTAGAATATATTGTATCCCATCGATGATAAAATTTCTTTGTCGTTCTGGTAGCTCCGGATCTTTATTTAAAAAGAAATTGACAGCCTTTTTTATGACCTCATTTTTTATGATAACGTTTTCATTTTACATAATGTTTTTATAATGTTTTATATATTTTGTGCCTATTCTTTCATGGATCCATGTTTTTACTTATGTGTTTAACTGTAATAAATTGTATTTTATGTGCACTATTTAAAGGACACTGAAATATTTGGTATTATTTATTTATTTGATGCGAGTATTATTCTTTATCATGTGAGTTAATATACAGTATTTTGTGTTTTTAACCATTCATTAAAGGCAATATTACACTATCTTGTGCCTAGATTACGAGTCTTGCATTAGCCTTAAAAAGCAGCGTTGAGAGGTCCCAACGCTGCTTTTTAATGCACGCTGGTACGCACGCTGGCAGGTACAGGTGTATCGCTCACTTTTCTTCCGCGACTCGAGCATACCGCAAATCCACTTACGTAAATTGCGTATCCTATCTTTTTAATGGGATTTGCCTAACGCCGGTATTACGAGTCTTGGAAAAAGTGAGCAGTAGACCCTCTCCTGTCAAGACTTCTACCACATTTAAAAGTCAGTAGTTAAGAATTTTATGGGCTAACGCCGTAACATAAAACTCTTAACTAAAGTGCTAAAAAGTACACTAACACCCATAATCTACCTATTAACCCCTAAACCGAGCCCCCCCCCCCCCCACATAGCACACACTTAAATACATTTTTTAACCCCTAATCTGCCGACCGGACATCGCCGCCACTGTAATAAATATATTAACCCCTAAACCACCTCACTCCCGCCTCGCAAACATTAGTTACATTTTATTAACCCCTAATCTGCCTTCCCTAACATCGCCGACACCTACCTACATTTATTAACCCCTAACCTGCCACCCCCAACATCGCTGCAACTATATTAAATGTATTACCCCTAAACCTAAGTCTAACCATAAACCTAACACCCCCTAACTTAAATATAATTTAAAATAATCTAAATAAAATTACTACAATTAACTAAATTATTCCTATTTAAAACTAAATACTTACCGATAAAATAAACCCTAAGCTAGCTACAATATAACTAATAATTACATTGTAGCTATCTCAGGGTTTATTTTTATTTTACAGGGAACTTTGTATTTATTTTAACTAGGTACCATAGTTATTTAATAGTTATTAACTATTTAATAACTTCCTAGTTAAAATAAGTACAAATTTACCTGTAAAATAAACCCTAACCTAAGTTACAATAAATAAATTACCTAAATTAACTACAATTAATTACAATTAAATTAAATAAACTAAAGTACGAAAAAAACAAACACTAAATTACAGAAAATAATAAAATAATTACAAGAATTTTAAACTAATTACACCTAATCTAATCCCCCTAATAAAATTAAAAAGCCCCCCAAAATAATAAAAATCCCTACCCAATCCCCCCTTAATAAAACCTAACACTAACCCCTTGAATATCACCCTACCTTGAGACGTCTTCACCCAGCTGGGCAGAAGTGGTCCTCCAGATGGCCAGAAGTCTTCATCCGATCCGGGCAGAAGAGGACCTCCATACAGGCAGAAGTCTTCATCCAGACGGCATCTTCTATCTTCATCCATCCAGAGCGGAGTGGGTCCATCTTCAAGCCATCCGACGCAGAGCATCCTCTTACATCCGACGACTAACACTAAATGACTGTACCTTTAAGTGATGTCAACCAAGATGGTGTCCCTTCAATTCTGATTGGCTGAATTCTATCAGCCAATTGGAATTAAGGTAGAAAAAATCCTATTTGCTGATGCAAGATGCCGCCTGGATAAAGACTTCTGCCCATCTGGAAGTCCTCTTCCGCCCGGATCGGATGAAGACTTCTGGCCGTCTGGAGGACCACTTCTGCCCGGTTGGGTGAAGACATCTCAAGGTAGGGTGATCTTCAAGGGGTTAGTGTTAGGTTTTATTAAGGGGAGATTGGGTGGGTTTTAGAGTAGGGTTGGGTGTGTGGGTGGTGGGTTTTAATGTTGGGGGCTGTATTGTATTTTTTTTTACAGGTAAAAGAGCTGATTACTTTGGGGCAATGCCCCGCAAAATGCCCTTTTAAGGGATATTTGTAATTTAGTGTAGGGTAGGGATTTTTATTATTTTGGGGAGCTTTTTTATTTTATTAGGGGGATTAGATTAAGTGTAATTAGTTAATTGTAATTAATTGTAGTTAATTTAGGTAATTAATTTAATTATAATGTAATTGTAACTTAGGTTATGATTTATCTTACAGGTATATTTGTATTTATTTTAACTAGGAAGTTATTAAATAGTTAATAACTATTTAATAACTATTGTACCTAGTTAAAATAAATACAAAGTTGCCTGTAAAATAAAAAAAAACCTAAGATAGCTACAATGTAACTATTAGTTATATTGTAGCTATCTTATTGTTTATTTTATAGGTAAGTATTTAATTTTAAATAGGAATAATTTAGTTAATGATAGTAATTTTATTTAGATGTATTTAAATTATATTTAAGTTAGGGGGTGTTAGGGTTAGGGTAGACTTAGATTTAGGGGTTAATAACTTTATTATAGTGGCGGTGACATTGGCGGCTGCAGATTAGGGGTTAATAAGTGTAGTTAGGTGGCGGCGACATTGGGGGCGGCAGAGTAGGGTTTAATAAATAAGAAGTAGGTGTTGGCGATGTTGGGGGCAGCAGATTAGGGGTTCATATGGATAATGTAGGTGGCGGCGGCGTCCGGAGAGGCAGATTAGGGGTTAATAATGTTATGCAGGTGTCGGCGATGTCGGGGGCAGCAGATTAGGGGTTAATAAGTGTAAGATTAGGGGTGTTTAGACTTGGGGTTCATGTTAGGGTGTTAGCTGTATACATAAAATGTATTTCCCTATAGGAATCAATGGGGCTGCGTTAGAAGCTGAACGCTGCTTTTTTGCAGGTGTTAGTTTTTTTTCAGCCGATTCTCCCCCATTGATTCCTATGGGGAAATCGTGCACAAGCACGTTTTACCAGCTCACCGCTACCGTAAGCAACGCTGGTATTGAGGTGAGACCTGTAATACCAGCATTGTCTTAAGTGAGCGGTGAGAAAAAAATGCAAGTTAACACCGCAAGCCTTACCGACAAAAACTTGTAATCTAGCCGTTAGTTTCTTTCTCTTGTCTGGGCACGTATTCCTGGGAGGAGATAAGCAGAGGATAAAACCGTTTGCAACTACATACTCCAAGAGGTGGATAGAAGGCAAAAGATGCAGAAATTGAGGAGAATAGGAGATCCTCGACAAAAAGTATACACAAATAGCACTCCTGAGTCCTAGAAGGTGGGTTAATTCCAATATGAAATAATCACAAAGAACTTGAGTCAATACTATTAAATGACGAAAATGGGTCAAATAGATGTGAGAAAATAAATTAAAATGTAACTTTTATTGGTACACTTGGTTAAAATTATCACACACACACACACACACAATTAAAACTACGGATAGGGGGGATTCACAGCGTGCCGTACAGATAATAGATGCTAACAGTGTAGCATAATAAATATCATAGTCATATCCAATAATAGTCTATAATAGGTAAAGCTAGCCAATCTGTGATAGCTAGAATTCACTATTAGTATCTCCTATAATATATATTAAATTGACTACTTAGTGTCAACTACTCCTGGATTGGTAAAGCATCGTAAATTGACGGTGGATGTTTGAATTGAATATGTTACCAAGTAAGCGTTGTTAATAAAGCACTATGAGATAGTTACTGAATATGTATAGATATAAGTGTCGCTAAATCCTGTAATTCTAACCACTATATGTGTGGTCTTATGTAAGTAGCAACATAACCAGTGACCAAAGATGAGACAAAATGACTGATATACTAGTGTGTTTAAAATACTAGAGTCAGAGAAACGTACATTAGTCGGAATCAAACACAAACTAGAATAGGTTGTGAGTCAATTCTTACATTAAGCTAGTGCTTTAATATTATTATTATTATTCTTTATTTATAAAGCGCCGACAGATTCAGCAGCGCTGCCCATGGGTACAAGGATAACAGTACAGTGGAGAAACAATACGATAAGACACAAAATTTTACAGACAAATACAGGGGGAATTAAGGGCCCTGTTCCCGTGGGAACTTACAATCTAGAATATGTCAATAAACCTCTATTTACAAAAAAATTTTTATTTTAATTGTGAGTTGTGATTATGTTTATAGTTGGTAATTTGAAGCACATAAACAATAAAATACAGTTCGTATTAATTATGTCATTTTGACAGTGGTTTGGTTTATAAAAATTATTAGTACTTGAAAGATTGGGATACATTCAATATATAACAGGTTAAAGTGAATGTTATAGTTGTAATATTCCCAATATATAACTTATAACCAAGCCACTGGCTTAAGCTAGAGCAAAGTAACTGTTATACTAACATGCTTCTTGTGAATTATTGGTACTGTAGCGAAGTGCTTATGATACAATAATTCTGGAAAAAATTGTCACAAATCTGAGTAGGAGGTAGCTCCGCTTAATTGGGGTAACATATAAACAGTGCTTGAGTTTAAGCTAATTAGTTTGGTTTTACAGCAAGCCCCCTCTTATGCACACCCATATATTTAAAGGGTATCTTGTAAACAGGCAGTTTACCACTTTAAAGGCACATAAGGGGTTAAGTATTGTAGGTATTGGTTGGGTCTCTTTACTTATCGGTAGGTTAATTTAAATCATGTAATTTAGACATAAAGATGACAACCCACTCTGAGTATCAGCTGCATTTACTAAACCGGTCCGTTTATATAACACATCAATTGCACACCATAGGTTTAGAGGTGTAGTTGTGATTAGCTATTCAAGGGCTGCAGTTAAAGTCAGCGTTGGTAACTGGGTTGAAATCTGCAGTATGAAACACCTGAGACCTCATATCTTTGAGCCCTCATATCTTTTTTATACAATTTTTTTAAATATTTTTTATTAGATAGTGTTATTATGAGTGTAATTATACTTTGTAATGTATTTTTGGTGTTTTTGTTGCAATTTTTTTATTTGAGCTAACAGTTAACCAGAGTTTATGAGGTCACGGTAATCATTCTGCGTAAATCAAGATTACGCTCATGCATTTACTTTTAACTTGTAATACGAGCGGAACTTAACTTGCATGCAAATGGACTCGAAAACCTTATATCGCTCACACGCAAATAAATATAGAACATTTGTTGAATGGCAATGCCCATCTTATGTTTGACAGCTTCTCTAGTAACTACACAAATAATACTATCTAGGGGAGACAGCTATTCACGTGCCATCTGTATACTCTCTTCTCTGTTCATCTTATTTGAGTAGGTGCTATCAAATTGCCAATAGTTTTGCCTCGTCTATAAGAAAACCTTCAACTTTTCTTCACTACTTCAATCAAACCATCCTCCACTGCTAGCAGAGAAAATTGCCTGCGTATGATTCTGCACATCTGTTTGTATTGACTACTGTATTGTGTCACAAAATTAACACCCTCAAAATGCCTGATCTTATTCTGTTTTGTTCTAAGAAGATCTTCTTATTTCCTGGCCTCATATATTATCCTCCTGGACTAACCCCTATCACTCAATTGGTCAGACAATTGATCTGCTTTTCTTAAGAAGGTGTCATCATTAGTTAAATTTCTCTTCAATCTGGTAAATTGTCTCCTAGAACCTGCTTTAAATGCTCTTTTTATGCTTAAATATTCTTTATTAGGATATACAAACATGTTATGATACATAAACAACAATATCTGCAAAGCCTTTCCATAACACATAAGAGAACAGGAGAGCCAGTAGTGTTCTACAATTGTGTAATCACATATGTCCATATAAAGGGTCCCTGAGAATTTATAGTTACTGGGTCCTGAGATTCCTTACTCTGTGGCTCCAGCCACTTCTCTCCAAATTTAGACTGCCACCCAGAAAAGTTTGCTTTGGTGGTTCTCAACATAACTGTAGCTTCTATTAACCAATTTCAAACATTGTAAGCAAATACAAGTTAATGGGGGGGGTCATTAAAGAACTTAGTGAAAACAAAATAAGTAAATTTTGTTTACGCATAAAAAAATAACAATTTGTGGTGCCCAGCCAGGTCCAGATCTCAGAAAGTGTTTATTTGAGTGATACTGCCCTACCTATCCAGTAATACCAGATCTTATTAACCATATACCCAGTGTTTAATATCCCAGTTGCTAGTTTATACATGTTGTATGTGTGTTGTATTTTGTTGTATATTTCTAGTCATGTGGGAGTTCCTGTCTTCCAATGTTTCTCAATGCAGGTTCTGGTAACTGTACAGAGGATTCTGATGAAGGTGTTAAGATATTTATCATAAGTGTGGATACATTCATGAAGTAAGGCCTCCTGTATAGTAAGTTGGATATCCTCGTCTAGTAGTTGGCTCATAAGGGAGGACAGACGTCTACATACCATTCTAACTTCTAGACAATCCTACCACATGTGTCTATATGTTTTAATCTCCCCACATCCCCTATACCACATCTTGCTGCCCTGAGGGGACATATGCAAGGTTCTCAACGGGGTCAGATACCATCTGAAAATAGTTTTGGTAGTATTTTATTTCAGGTCCATACTCAGAAGATCTTTGTCGGCTGACTGAAAAAGCCTCTCCCAGTCCTCCGCTTCTCTATGGATGTTTAAATATTTTCCCACGCTGACATTACAGAAGATTTGGTTCCATGAGGGGATGATTGAATGACTATATAGAGTATGGATATGTAGTGTTTTATACGATGAGGGGTCTTGCTATGTGTCTCTATGGTCTGTATTGAAGAGTGTAGATGGAGATGATAGGTACCAGTGCAGTTTTAGTGGTTCCAATCTCGCCTGCAGTTGAGTGTATGTTATTATTTTCCTATTTTCTATAATGTCTGCTACTCCATAAAGCCCCTTATTTTCCCATTTCTTGACCTGTGTCCAGAGATCATTAGATAGTAGATATCTGAGTGGGGTAAGTGTGGAGTGTTTTGGTAGAAGGTCATTTTTTGGCACCACATCATTCCTCCATGTGCTTAATGTGAGCTCTAGCGCAAATGTCCTTGAGGAGCCTCTACTTATTTGTGAGTAATCTGTGTCCCATATAAATGAGTTTGGATCTCCCCAACCTCCTATCTCCGTTTCAAGCACATGCCACATGGTCTCCCCTGATCTTTTCAAAATCATCATGTCCTGGGTTAACCTAGCCGCTTTGTAGTAGTCCATTAAGTTTGGAGCCCCCATTCCACCTAATGATTTGTGTCTATTTATAATAGTTTTTGCTATTCTTGCTGATTTTTTGCCCCTTATAAAGGAGAGCAGGTCAGTCTGCGTCTTTTCTATATCTGGCTTGATGACTTTAATTGATAAGGCTCTAAATAAGTATAGGATCCTGGGGAGAGCATTTATCTTCACCGCCGCTAATCTACCCAACCAGGAGAAGTTATAGTTTCTCCATTTTAATAGGTCTTTCTTGATCTGTTTGAACAATGGTACATAATTAAGTTTATATAGAAGGTGAGTGTGTATTGGGAGGTTTATCCCCAGGTATTTGAGCGTGTGCTTTATGCATTTGAAGTTAAAGTTTAATTCTAGCAATTTCTGGGTCTGATGGGGATTGCTATGGGTAGTGCTTTGCACTTATCTGCATTTATCTTGTACCCCGAAATTGCTGAGACAGTCTCTAATATTCCATATAATTTGGGGATGGAGATGAGTGGTTTACTAATTGTTAGTAAAATGTCGTCCTCGAAGAGGGCTAATTTGTATTTTGAGGTTGCTACTCTAACTCTTGGTGATGTCTGGATGTATTCTGATCCTAGCCGCTAAAAGCAATGGCGATAGAGGGCAACCATGCCTAGTTCCGTTTAGGATTGGGAAGGTTTTAGATTTGTATCCCGCTAAGGCTACATAAGCCGTGGGAAGTGAGTAAATTGGCTGCAATGTTTTTACCAAGGATCCATTAAACCCCATCCTCCGCAGGGTTGTGAACATATATCCCCAATCTATTCTGTCAAACACCTTTTCCACATCCAACGAGAGGAGCAAAGAAGGCGTTCGTGAATGTTCAAGGAAATGTATTAGGTTTGCCATCCTCCTAATATTGTCCGGGGCCTCGCTGTCCTTTATAAAGCCCATCTGATCTGATGAATCAAGTAGGGCATAATTAGTTTAAAATGATTGGCTAATATCTTAGTAAAGATTTTTAGGTCCTGATTAATTAGGGAAATTGGGTGATAGTTTTGACACTTTTTGTGGTCCTTACCTGGTTTAGGTATCACCACTATCTTTGCACATAAAAGTTCTGATGGGAGAGGGTTGCCCTCCATGATATGGTTGCAGAATTTAGTGAGGTGTGAGATTAGGGTGGATTTGAATAATTTATAATATTCACCCGGGAACCCTTTTGGGGCCTGTGGCTTTGCCTGGCTTGAGGTCTCTAAAAGCTCTCCCCACTTCCCCGCCAAATATAGGAGCATTGAGGGTCTCTCTTTGTTCCTTGGATAGGGTTTTAAGTGGGGTTTGTGTAAAAAAAGTTGAAGTGAGAGTCTCCGTCTCTGTAGTGTGGGTCACTTTTTTACCGTCATATAGTTTACTATAATATGTGGCAAATGTATCTACTATCTCCTGTGGGTGTGAAGTTGTAATGTTTTGGGCTGTTTCTATCAGGGGAATTGCCGACACTTTACACCTCTTTACACCTCTCTCTAATTTCATAAGCCATGTATTTATCGGGCTTGTTTGCAAAAATTAAGTAATGTGATTTCAATCTTTGAATCACTCTAGCCGCCTATGAATTAAGGAGTGAGGCAAGTTTGACTTTTCTAGCGTGTAGAGTGTTTAAGATCAAAATACGTTTTGTTAGTTTGTGTTGTCTTTCCAGTGACTCTATGAGGCTCATTTATCTTTACAAAACATGACTAATTATATATCTTGGCAAACATTGAGGAAATATTCCAGCAAATTACAGCCAGGAGAAGGGCATTTCCTCTCGATTTTTCTAGTTAGAACAAAAAGTTATTTGTTTATAATATATTCGTAAAAGCATTTAGGTTCAGCACAGAAAATAGTTTTCATTGAATACATAGATTCTATTTTAGTATTTGTCTTTGATAATTGCTACTTAACATGAGCATTTCATAAAGACACATTGATGTGTGGGTAGGACTATGAGTACTACAGAGTTCTATGCATGAGGCTGGTGATTGAATGAGGAAAGGCAATGTTCCCTATAGAACTCCATACACCAAGAAGGCCAGTGATTGAACAAGGAAGGCTTTTGAGCTCTACAGAGCCCTGTGTGCCCAGGAGGCTAGTGCTTTAGTGGGGGAGGTCTGCAGGCTTACAGACTCACATTATGACCCAGACTAATTATATGTCAGAACCATCTCATTGTGGAGCTAAAATATCTTCTTATTGCAACTTTGAATGAACAATTTCATTGGGAAAATGCATTGGGATATAAATACAACGAGCTTGAACATGTTTTGTATGGAATGTTTCTAGCTGGCATTTTAGTTTCAGTGTAAATGGTCTATGTATACAAAAGCTGCAAGATAAGCACAACTTGAACTTATAAATAAAGTTCATTGCATCTCTTTGGGACTGATTAGATAGGAAGTGAAATTCATCTGCTTTCATGATAACTGATTACAAAGCATATTTTCTCACTAATTAGACAAAATGAACAGATGAATGTCCAACAGTTTCTGCTCTTTTCACCCAAACTTCTAGTCCTGGCAGTCATAGTCCGTATGAACATGAAAGCCAAAATCCCTGAGACTCTGCAGACAGATGCTTCTATACTGTAGTGTCTAGACAATTCCAAGTTTACAAAATTCCAAGTGGTCATGGTCTATCTGAGTAATAATTATAAAATGTTTGTGCAGTATGGTTCCATCTATGGGCTACAGTTTCTAAACTAATGTGATGTCAATTATTTTAACAAATGTGTTGTTTATTGTTAATTTGACCTACAGATTTTTTTTTTTCAGTTTGGATAGGAGGTAGCTAGCACAACCTTTGTTTTTTTTTTTTATTTAAAAGGACATTCTCCTTGAATTTGTTCATTGGTTAGAAAGATAGACACCCCCTTTATTACCCATTCCCAAGTTTTGCATAACCAACACTGTCATATTAATATACTTTATACCTCTGTGATTACGTTGTCTCTCAGCCACTGCAGACTGCCCCTTATGGCAGTGTTTTTTTTTCAAATTTGCATTTTATCCAAACAGTGCAGATTACTCTGCAGGAGTAAGCACAATGTTATCTACGCGGCACACATGAACTAGAACTGTTGCATTAGAAACAGGCAGATATTTATAGGTTATAAAGTATATTAATATAACAATGTTGGTTATGCAAAGCTGGAGAATATGTAGTAGAGCTGCCAAACTGTGCCAGTTCTGGCATTTGCAGCAAGGTTTACTATCCTTAAAGGGACAGCATACTTGATTAGTGTTATTGTTTAAAAATATTGATAATTCCTTTATTACCCATTCCCCAGTTTTGCATAACCAACACTGTTAATATGCTTTTTACCTCTGTGATTACCTTGTATCTAAGCCTCTGCAGACTGCCCCATATCTCAGTTCTTTTGACAGACTTGCATTTTAGCCAGCCAGTACTGACTGATAAATAACTCCACGGGAGTGAGCACAATGCTATCTACATGGCACACACAAACTAGCGGTCTAACTGTGAAAACCTGTCAAAATGCATAGAACTAAGAGGTGGGCTTTAAGGGCTTATACATTAGCATTTGAGTCTACCTAGGTTTAGCTTTTAACAAAGCAAATGTAATGATAAAATAAATTTGAAAGTTGTTTAAAATTGCATGCCCTAACTGAATCATGATCATTCTGAATTATTATCTTTCTCTTTAACATGGATTAGGTTCACTAACATCTTCTCCAATCTCAGTAGTTCCTTTAAAATGTTACAGTACCATTTAACTATTGAGTGGGAAGATGCATAAGTTTTAGTCAAAGGGTTTGATACTAGTAGTAACTAGTGAGGTATAGAGATGCTTAATAGATTCTACTGTGTAGATATGTTTACTTGCTTGACTGAAATCAATGCTAATTTATGCTGCCATATCTCTTAACACTAGTCCTGCAACGAAGAGTTGAATAAATCAAACCATTTAAATTTCCAGCTAAATGAGTCTAATACACATTTTTAAGAATAATTCACTGGCAAATATACCTGGGTGCAGAAATGATAGGCAGAAACAATTGAGAAGATGCAGATGATGGATTTGGAATAATGATTTTCAATCCTCATTATTAGAAAGCCGTAACGATAGGATTAATATTAATCCTGCGCTATTACATTTTTAAGGTTTTTTTTGTTTGGTTAATATCCTCATGGATTTGGATTTGTGAACTAATTCACTTTCATCATTATAAAACTGTATTCTGGCCTGGCAAATAAGAATATGGAATTCTTACGAATGATAAAATGCTCAGAAATTTGACCCAGAAACGGATCAGCACATCTGTCTGACAATAGGCCAATAACAGCAGGCAATCCATCTGGAATACATAATATACATCCCTTAGATCCTTTTTTGTTCTTGCAATGGTCAGCTATAATTGTCTTATTTGAAAATATCCACGTTACAGATGAACTTATAATTTATTTGTCTGAAATTACGCAGTGCTATACAATTACAGGAAGCTGCAAGTTATGTTTAGAAATGTTATCTTTGTTTGCTTAGGTATATTACATGTATTGGTCTCATAAATGGAACACTGGAGTACATAAACCCCTCAACTGCTTATCCATTTCCACCCCTGTGCTGAGCTGTTTCCAGATTCAGCACACATTTAACCCTTACTGTGTTACGAGTGACACACTAATTGTTGCACAAGTGCGATAATGGGTTTATCGTGACTCTTTGTGATAGTCAGAAGTAGTGCACATAGTACATGTTGAAAGTAAACATGTTTGCTTGAGCGCGTCGAGATAGTGCAGCTTGAGAGCTCTGGTTAACTGTTACGCTCAACAAAAAAGTTTAAAAAAATACATCAAAAAATGCATGTAAAACTCATAACACTGTCTAATAAAAAAAATAAAAAAAAATTTGCATAAAAAAGTTATGAGTTGAATGATATGAGGTACCAGAGGGTTAGAAAAAAAAGTTATGCTTACCTGATAAAAAAGTTATGCTTACCTGATAAAAAAGTTATGCTTACCTGATAAATTTCTTTCTTTCCGGATATGGTGAGTCCACGGCTTGTGTAATTACTGTTGGGAATATCACTCCTGGCCAGCAGGAGGAGGCAAAGAGCACCACAGTCAAACAGTTAAGTATCACTCCCTTACCCACAATTCCCAGTCATTCGACCGAAGGGAAATATAGAAAAGGAGTAACACAAGGTGTAGAGGTGCCTGAAGTTATAATCAAAAGAACAACTGTCTTAAAATAAAGGGTGGGGCCGTGGACTCACCATATCCGGAAATAAATAAATTTATCAGGTAAGCATTCATTTTCAGCTAGATTACGAGTTCTGCGTTAGCTTTAAAATGCAGCGTTAAGGGGTCCTAACGCTGCTTTTTAACGCCCGCTGGTATTAAGAGTCCGGCAGGAAAGGGTCTACCTCTCACTTTTTTTCCGCAACTTTTCCATACCCAATCCCCTTATGTCAATTGCGTATCCTATCTTTTTAATGGGATTTGGCTAACGCTGGCATTACAAGTCTTGGAAGAAGTGAGCGGTACAGGCTCTACCTCCAAGACTCATACCGCACATAAAAGTCAGTAGTTAAGAGTTTTATGGGCTAATGCCGGAACATAAAGCTCTTAACTAAAGTGCTAAAAAGTACAGTAACACACATATACTACCTATTAACCCCTAAACCGAGGGCCCCCCACATCACAAACACTAAAATAAATATTTTTAACCCCTAATCTGCCAACCGGACATCGGCGCCACCTACATTATACCTATGAACCCCTAATCTGCTGCACCTAACATTGCTGACACCTACATTATATTTATTAACCCCTAATCTGCCGTCCCCAACGTTGCCGCCACCTACCTACACTTATTAACCCCTAAAATGCCGACCGGACATCAGCGCCACTATAATAAATGAATTAAGCCCTAAACCGCCGCACTCCCGCCTTGCAAACACTATAGTAAATTTTATTAACACCTAATCTGCCCCCCCCAAGTCGCCACCACCTACCTACAATTATTAACCGCTAATCTCCTGCCCCCAATGTCGCCGCTACTATAATAAAGTTATTAACCCCTGAACCTAAGTCTAACCCTAACACCCCCCTAAGTTAAATATAATTTAAATAAATCTAAATGAAATTACTATAATTAAATAAATTAATCCTATTTAAAACTAAATACTTACCTATAAAATAAACCCTAATATAGCTACAATATAACTAACAGTTACATTGTAGCTATTTTAGGATTTATATTTATTTTACAGGCAACTTTGTATTTATTTTAACTAGGTACAATAGCTATTAAATAGTTAATAACTATTTAATAGCTACCTAGTTAAAATAATTACAAAATTGCCTGTAAAATAAATCCTAACCTAAGTTACAAATTCACCTAACACTACACTATCAATAAATTAATTAAATAAATTAAATACAATTATCTAAAATAAAATACAATTAAATAAACTAAACTATATTACAAAAAAACACACTAAATTACAAAAAATAAAAAAATATTACAAGAAGGTTAATCTAATTACACCTAATCTAAGCCCCCTAATAAAATAAAAAAGCCCCCCAAAATAATAAAATTCCCTATCCTAAACTAAATTACAAAGTAGTCAGCTCTTTTTACCTTAAAAGGGGGGGGGGGGGGGCATTGCCCCAAAGTAATCAGCTATTTTACCTGTAAAAAAAAAGAACTACAATACCCCCCCAACATTACAACCCATCACTCACACACCCCTACTCTAAAACCCACCCGATCCCCCCTTAAAAAAAAAATCTAACACTACCCCATTGAAGATCACCCTACCTTGAGCCGTGTTCACCCAGCCGGGCACCGATGGGGCAGAAGAGGACATCCAGACCGGCAGAAGTCTTCATCCTATCCGGGCAGAAGAGGACATCCAGACCATCTTCATCCAGGTGGCATCTTCTATCTTCATCCTTCCGGAGCGGAGCCATCTTCTATCCAGCCGACGCGGTGCCATCCTCTTCAATTGAAGTCATAACAAAGAATGAAGGTTCCTTTAAATTACGTCATCCAAGATGGCATCCCTCGAATTCCGATTGGCTGATAGGATTCTATCAGCCAATCGGAATAAAGGTAGGAAAAATCTAATTGGTTGATTTAATCAGCCAATCGGATTGAAGTTCAATCTGATTGGCTGATTGGATCAGCCAATAGAATTGACCTCACATTTTATTGGCTGATCCAGTCAGCCAATCGGATTGAACTATAATCCAATTGGCTGATTAAATCAACCAATCAGATTTTTCCTACCTTAATTCCGATTGGCTGATAGAATCCTATCAGCCAATCGGAATTCGAGGGACGCCATCTTGGATGACACCATTTAAAGGAACCTTCATTCTTCGTTAGGACTTTGATTGGTTGATAGGTTAGGGAATTTTTATTATTTTGAGGGGCTTTTTTATTTTATTAGGGGGCTTAGATTAGGTGTAATTAGATTAAATTTCCTGTAATATTTTTTATTTTTTGTAATTTAGTGTTTGTTTTTTTGTACTATAGTTTAGTTTATTTAATTGTATTTTATTTTAGATACTTGTATTTAATTTATTTAATTCATTTATTGATAGTGTAGTGTTAGGTGTATTAGATTAGGATTTATTTTACTGGTAATTTTGTAATTATTTTAACTAGGTAGCTATTAAATAGTTATTAACTATTTAATAGCTATTGTACCTAGTTAAAATAAATACAAAGTTGCCTGTAAAATAAATATAAATCCTAAAATAGCTACAATGTAACTATTAGTTATATTGTAGCTATATTAGGGTTTATTTTATAGGTAAGTATTTAGTTTTAAATAGGATTAATTTATTTAATTATAGAAATGTAATTTAGATTTATTAAAAATAGATTTAAGTTAGGGGGGTGTTAGGGTTAGACTTAGGTTTAGGGGTTAATACATTTAATATAGTAGCGGCGACGTTGGGGGCGGCAGATTAGGGGTTAATAATTGTAGGTAGGAGGCGGTGACGTTGGGGGCAGCAGAATAGTGGTTAATAAATATAATATAGGTGTCAGCGATGTTAGGGGCAGCAGATTAGGGTTTCATATGGATAATGTAGGTGGCGGCGGTGTCCGGAGCGGCAGATTAGGGGTTAATAGTATAATGCAGGTGGTGACGATGTTAGGGGCAGAAGATTAGAGGTTAATAAGTGTAAGATTAGGGGTGTTTAGACTCGGGGTTCATGTTAGGGTGTTAGGTGTAGACATTAAAAGTATTTTCCCATAGGAAACAATGGGGCTGCGTTAAGAGCTGAACCCAGATTTTTTGCAGGTGTTTGTTTTTTTTCAGCCAAATCAGCCCCATTGTATCCTATGGGGAAATCGTGCACAAGCACATTTTGCCAGCTTACCGCTACCGTAAGCAAAGCTGGTATTATAGGTAGAAGTGGAGCTAAATTTGCTCAACGCTCACTTTTCTGAGGCTAACGCAGCCATTCAAAAAACTTGTAATACCAGCGTTGTTTAAAGTGTGCGCTGGAAAAAAAAGGCTTGTTAGCAACTCACGGCTTTATCGACAAAACTTGTTATCTAGGCGATAGTTTTTCTTTCCTAAGATATGGTGAGTCCACGGCTTGAGTAATTACTGTTGGGAACCAATACCAAAGCTAGAGGACACAGAAAAATAGGGACAGACAAGACAGGCAGTCCTAAACAGAAGCCACCACCGCTTGAAGAACCTTTCTCTCAAAAGAAGCCTCAGCCGAGGCAAAAGTTTAAAATTTGTAAAATTTTGAAAAAACTATGTAGAGAAGACCAAGTTGCAGCCTTGCAAATTTGTTTCACAGAAGCTTCATTTTTGAAAGCCCAAGAAGATGAAACAGCGCTTCTTGAATGAGCCATAATTCTCTCAGGAGGCTGCTGTCCAGCAGTCTAATAAGCCAAACGAATTATACTTCATAACCAAAAAGAAAGAGAAGTAGCAGTAGCTTTCTGACCTTTATGTTTCCCAGAGAAACAGACAAAGAGGGCAGAGGACTGGCAAAAATCCTTAGTCGCCTGTAAGTAGAATTTAAGAGCACGTACAACATCCAAATTGTGTAACAAACTTTCATTGGAAGAAAAAATATTAGGACACAGAGAGCGAACAACAATTTCATGATTGATATTTCTATTAGAAACAACTTTAGGAAGGAAGCCTAACTTAGTACGAAGAACCACCTTATCGGCATGAACAATAAATAAGGGGAATCACACTGCAGAGCTGAGAGTTCTGAGACTTTTCGATCAGAAGAGATAGCAACAAGAAACAAAACCTTCCAAGATAACAACTTAATTTCTATGGAATGCAACGGCTCAAACAGAGCCTTAAAACTTTAAGAACAAGGTTAAGGCTCCAAGGAGCAGCAACAGACTTAAAGACAGGCCTGATTTTGAGCAATGCCTGACAAAAAGATTGCACATCTGGCACATCCGCTAAAAGTTGATATAGTAAAACTGATACATCAGAAATCCGACCCTTCAGGGTACTGACTGACAATCCCTTCTCCAGGCCTTCCTGAAGAAAAGATACAATTCTAGGAATTCTAATTCTACTCCAAGAGTAGCCCTTGGATTCATACCAATAAAGATATTTATGCCCTATCTTATGGTAAATCTTTCTAGTAACAGGCTTGTGAGCTTGAATCTTGGTCTCAATGACCAACTCTGAAAAACCACGCTTAGACAGAATTAAACGTTTAATCTCCAAGCAGTCAGCTTCAGAGAAACGAGAATTGGATGAAGGAAGGGACCCTAAATCAGGAGGTCCTTCCTTAGAGGTAGTCTCCAAGGTGGGAGAGATTACATCTCCACTAGGTCTGCAAACCAGATCCTGTGAGGCCACGCAGGGGCTGTTAGAATCACTGACACCCTCTCTTGTTTGATACAAGCAATGACTCGTGGAAGGAGAGCAAACGGAGGAAACAGGTATGCCAGAGCATCTTTTAGAACGGCCTACGGATCTCCTGACATTGAACCGTACCTTGGAAGCTTGGCGTTCTGACAGGACACCATCAGATCTAACTCCAGCACTGCCTATTTGATGACTAAGCTGGAAAACACCTCCGGATGGAGTTCCCACTCCCCGGGATGAAAAGTCTGTCTGCTCAGAAAATCGGCTTCCCAGTTGTCTACTTCTGGAAGGTGGATGGCAGACAGCAATTGTGGGTCTCAGCCCACTGATGAATCTGAGTAACCTCGTTCATGGCTAAGGAACTCCGAGTTTCTCCCTGGGGATTGATGTAAGCCACAGAGGTTATGTTGTCTAACTGGAACCTGATAAACTGGGTTGAGGAAAACTGAGGCCAAGCCAATTGAGCATTGTAAATCGCCCGCAACTCCAAGATGTTTATGGGAAGAGAAGACTCCTCCCAATTCCAAAGGCCCTGAGCTTTTAATGAGTTTCAGACTGCTCCCCAGTATAGCAGGCTGTGGTCCGTGGTCACGATTACCCAGGAAGGTCTCCGAAAGCATGTGCCCTGAGACAGATGTTCCTGAGAAATCCACCCCGGGAGAGAATCCCTTGATGACTGATCTAATTCTATTCTCTGAGATAGATCCACTGGTCGACAGTTCATTGTCTGATCATGCACACCTGGAGAGCTCTCAAATGGAATCAAGCAAAAGGAATGATGTCCATGGAAGCCACCATCAGACCAATTATCTCCATACATCGAGCCACTGAAGGATGAGCAGAAGCCTGAAGAGAGAGGCAAGAGGAAATGATTTTGTTTTTCCTGACCTCTGTCAGAAAAATCTTCATCAATAGAGAATCTATTAGAAGTGACAACTACAGGGGTATCAGAGTCATCTAAAGTAGCTAAAACCTCTTTCAACAATACACAAAGGTGTTCAAGCTTAAATCTGAAGGATACCACCTCAGTCTCAGAAGAAGGAATTATACTGTACGAATCTGAGATTTCACCCTCAGAAAGTCCCGATGTATCTTCCTCATCAGACTTATGAGAAAGAGCAATTTGGGAAGCAGAACTGAGGACAGACATCTTACTTTCTGAATTTCTAGATTTCCTCTTGCATTTTCCCTGTAATCTGGGAATGGCAGCTAATGCCGCAGGTACCGCTGAAGATACCTGGACAGCAATTTCTGATTTTAAATAAACTCCACTCGGAGTTATAGATGAACTGCAGGGAACTGCATGTGACACCATTGAGGCTTGGGACGTAGCAGGAGAAAGCTGAGGTATTATTTTAACAGCATCATCCTGAGAGACATTAGGCTCAAAAATGTTACCTAGTGATGTCGCGAACCTAAAAATTTGGGTTCGCGAACAGCGAACGTGAACTTCCACAACTGTTCGCGAACGGGCGAATTGGGAGAACCGACATAGACTTCAATAGGCAGGTGAACTTTAAAACCCACAGGGACTCTTTCTGGCCACAATAGTGATGGAAAAGTTGTTTCAAGGGGACTAACACCTGGACTGTGGCATGCCAGAGGGGGATCCATGGCAAAACTCCCATGGAAAATTACATAGTTGATGCAGAGTCTGGTTTTAATCCATAAAGGGCATAAATCACCTAACATTCCTAAATTGTTTGAAATAACGTGCTTTAAAACATCAGGTATGATGTTGTATCGATCAGGTAGTGGAAGGGTTACGCCCGCTTCACAGTGACAGACCAAACTCCCCGTTTAAAGGGACAGTCTATACCAGAATTTTTATTGTTTTAAAAGATAGATAATCCCTTTATTACCCATTTTCCAGTTTTGCATAACTAACACATTTATAATAATATACTTTTAACCTCTGTGATTATCTTGTATTTAAGCCTCTGCAAACTGTTCTTTTGACAGACTTGCAGTCTAGCCAATCAGTGCCTGCTCCCAGATAACTTCTCGTGCACGAGCACAGTGTTATCTATATGAAATACGTGAACTAACACCCTCTAGTGGTGAAAAACTGTTAAAATACAATCTGAAAGAGGTGGGCTTCAAGGTCTAAGAAATTAGCATATGAACCTCCTAGGTTAAGCTTTCAACTAAGAATACCAAGAGAACAAAGCAAAATTGGTGATAAAAGTAAATTGGAAAATTGTTTAAAATGACATGCTCTATCTGAATCATGAAAGTTTATTTTGGCCTAGACTGTCCCTTTAACTCACCGCAAACAACCGCAAACAGTCCATTTGCACAACCGCAAACTCCCCATTTGCACAAGGTTTGATACCAAGCTAGCCATGTCCCGTTCCTTGTCCTCACTGATGTAATTGAAGGTCTCTTCCTCCACCCAGCCACGTACAACACCAAGGGTCCCCGAAAGGTGACAACAAGCCCCCTGGGACACCTGCTGTGTTTTGTCTTCCACCTCCTCAAAGCCACCTTCCTCCTCTGACTCCTCTTCTTCAGACTCCTCTCTCTGCGTTGCCCTTCTCTGCATTATTATAAGGTGTGTTAAGTAGTACTATTCTTATCAGTTTAATCCCTGTTACGTCCCCTATCAGGGGACGTGTATATGGCATCAATTTTAGGAACCGGGAGATGGAAAAAGATGCTTGGTCGGTCCTCCTACTTAAAATTTGGGGCACCGCGCGTGCAATCTAATGTGCCACCAGGTAGGAGTGGTGTGTTAAGTAGTACTATTCTTATCAGTTTAATCCGTGTTACGTCCCCTATCAGTGTTTTTTTTTTTTTAAATGTACACTATTGTTACACCAGATATGAGTTGCACTGGGGTGACACTGTGCCCTGGCAGGCAGGCACTGAAACGCACACGTGTGAAGGAAACTGACTGCTATTATTTAACACAGTCAAAAAAGTGTTGTTTTTTTATATTTAAACTACTGTTACACCAAATAGAAGTTGCACTGGGGTGACACTGTGCCCTGGCAGGCAGGCACTGAAACGCACACATGTGAAGGAAACTGACTGCTATTATTTAACACAGTCAAAAATGTGTTGTTATTTTTATATTTAAACTACTGTTACACCAGATATGAGTTGCACTGGGGTGACACGGCACTGAAACGCACACGTGTGAAGGAAACAACTGACTGCTATTATTTAACACAGTCAAAAAAGTGTTGTTTTTTTATATTTAAACTACTGTTACACCAGATATGAGTTGCACTGGGGTGACAGTGTGCCCTGGCAGGCAGGCACTGAAACGCACACGTGTGAAGGAAACTGACTGCTATTATTTAACACAGTCAAAAAAGTGTTTTTTTTATATTTAAACTATTGCTACACCAGATAGGAGTTGCACTGGGGTGACACTGTGCCCTGGCAGGCAGGCAGGCACTGAAACACACACGTGTGAAGGAAACAACTGACTGCTATTATTCAACACAGTCAAAAAAGTGTTGTTGTTTTTATATTTAAACTACTGTTACACCAGATATGAGTTGCACTGGGCTGACACTGTGCCCTGGCAGGCAGGCACTGAAATGCACACGTGTGAAGGAAACTGACTGCTATTATTTAACACAGTCAAAAAAGTGTTGTTTTTTTATATTTAAACTACTTTTACACCAGATAGGAGTTGCACTGGGGTGACACTGTGCCCTGGCAGGCAGGCACTGAAACGCACACGTGTGAAGAAAACTGACTGCTATTATTTAACACAGTCAAAAAAGTGTTGCTTTTTTTAAATCTACACTACTGTTACAACAGATATGAGTGGTGGCACTGGGCAAGTGGGCACAGTATACGCTGTGAGTCTGACACACACGCTGGCAGGCAGGCAACTGCAATTAGATTACACAGGAAAAAAAAAAAAGCAGCCCTAAAAAGGGCTTTTTGGGGGGCTGTCCTTACAGCAGAGATCAGATGAGTCCTTCAGGACTGTAGTGGACACTGATTACACTAGCCTAGCTATCAATTTCACTATTAATCAGCAGCAGCTACACTGTCCCTCCTCTCCCTAAGAATGCAGCTTCCGAATGAATCTAAAATGGATGCTGTCCAGGAGGTAGGAGGGTCTGGGAGGGAGTGTCTGCTGCTGATTGGCTGGAATGTGCCTGCTGACTGTGAGGTACAGGGTCAAAGTATTACTCAATGATGACGAATAGGGGGCAGATCGAACATTGCATATGTTCGCCCGCAGCGGCGAACACGAACATGCTATGTTCGCCGGGAACTATTCGCCGGCGAACTATTCACGACATCACTAATGTTACCTTTATTTTGCAAGGTTTTCTTGACACATGAAGAACAAAAGTGAATAGGCGCTGCAATTTGTGCATCTAAACATAATAAGAATGAATTCATAAGAGCAGGCTCTTTCTCCATATCAGACATGTTGTGACACAGTAAATAAACTTGTACAGAAAAGATTTTAATACTGTATTCATTTAAAATAAGCCAAGGAAAAAATAACTTTAAATTTTATTCCAAATTAGGATCAAGCAGCTAAAATTTTGTGAGCAAAGTTAAGAAAAAAACATTTAATAAACATCAAATAAACTTCTAAAATACCTCTCAGGCAACCCCACACCTCAATTACTGAGGTACCTTACTGCTACCAATTAAGACCGGATCACCCAGAAATCGAGAAAAACACATTTTTTCTCAGAAATGTTATGAAGTAAATCCGGTCATGTGACCGCAACTGCTGAGCTCAAATTACTGCTGCAACAAAGAGAGGCACTAAAAATAGCTTCCTGGTGCACTGAGTACCAGAAATAACCATTTTTTCAAACCTGACAGTTTAAAATGTTGCATTGTTTTATTTTAAAGCAATGGGAACATGAATAAGCTGCTGAAATAGAAAATTCAGTTTAAACTTGTATTGTTTTATCAAGTAAATATATGTCAGAAAATAAAACTTAATAAAAACATTTTACCCTTTCTTTTTAAAAGAGTTTAAATGTTAGTCTCACACATGCCACAGTGCCTGCTTCCTGTCCCAGTGTAACCCATACAACAGGATTATCTATGTCCCAATAAAAAAGCAGTGTCTTTTAATTTGTTAAGTGCATGGTCTCCCCAACTGGAAGAAAAAGCACTTACCTGCTTCGCTGTCCGGTATGTAGACAGTTACAAGATACGAGAAGACACAGTTATTAACAGAGAGCTTTCTAAACTAGGGCAGCAATTGCTAGGAAAATGCAGTAAGTACCTCTTTACAAGTTCCTAACTGCTTTAAAGCCACCACTACCCGACTGCAAGGAATGACGTGGAATGCGGCTATACCCCAAAACTTGCTTGTAGATTAAATCAAAATTTTTCTTCAGACACCTAAACTTCACCTCCTCCATGCACGGAAGGCAAAGAGAATGACTGGGGGTTGTGGGTAAGGGAGTGATAGTTTAACTGTAGTGCTCTTTGCCTCCTCCTGCTGGCCAGGAGTGATATTCCCAACAGTAATTACACAAGCTGTGGACTCACCATATCTTAGGAAAGAAAAAGGTATGCAAACGTAGAGGTACATATATATACATGTCCAAATATGTATATATTTTATATATATATATATATATATATATATATATATATATATATATATATATATATATATATATATATATATATATATATATATAGTCAGACAAATAAGAAGACACTCACTGGGTCTTGAAATCCTTAACCTTTTATTTTATGACATTTTGTTGTTCCCCCCATCTTCAGGCAAACTTTATAATTACAACAGTGCACTTACCTACATTTAAATGATCCCATGTCCCACCCGTGTTGCTGCCAACAATGTTACGGAAGTCCCTGCGACCACGTGATCCAACAACACTTCATTGGTTGCTAATGGTAACTGGACGCCAATCGGCAGACAAAATAGCAAATAATTAAAATACAGAAATCTTTCTCATATAACATAGCGATTCAATTCAAGTATCCTGAAAGCAAGTTGTGCCTTAGGGGCCGATTTATCATATGTCTGTCCAACATTATCTGCTCAGTTCTGGTGAACTGCTTGTGCAATGCCGCCCCCTGCAGATTCGCGGCCAATCTGTCGCTAGCAGGGGGTGTCAATCTACCTGATCGTATCTAATCGGGTTGATTGCTGCCCGGCGCTCAAAGGCAGCGGACCAGTTAAGGAGCAGAGGTCTTAAGACAAATGTATTAGGCACCATATGGTGCTTAATAATTCGGCCCCTGTGTGTTTTTGTATACTTTTTAGTTATGAATTTAAGAATATATTTTGATATTTAGATTCTTATGTATTAAATATAACTGATATAACTGATCATTTTTCCATCCAGCTACTACACTTGTTTGTATGAACAGAACCTGCTGTCTTCCTTTCTTGCTTGTTTAATATCAATGCTGAGTATAGTCTTTACTCCTGTAATTTGCAGGATTTCTATATCTCCTGCAACCGTGTTATATGCAGTCAGAATATCACATATTGTATACTTGTTGGGCTGTTCCCTATTACATTGTCCAAATTATGGGGTGTTGTATCTATTTAACAATGTGTGTGCATGTGTGTAGTATCTGTGTGGAGTGTTTCTGTGTGTGTGTGTGTGTGTGTGTGTGTTGTGTTGTGTGTTTCTGTGTGTCTGTAGTGTTAGTGTTATGTGTTTTTTCTATGTATGTAGATTTTGTGTTGTTTGTGTGTGCAGTGTTTTTGAGTTGTTTGTAAGTGTGTGTAGTGTTTGTGTTGTGTGTTCAGCAAACCACTGAAAACTTAGATCTGAGTTAGGGTAGCCAATAAAACAGTGTAGTCATGTTTTAATTCTTCTAATAATACTGTTCATATATTCACCATATAGATATTCTTCACAACCACATATAGTGGATATAGGAGGCGCTATAGAAGCTGTAGGATATATAGATATATGTATAAGTTAATGGTATCGTTATCACCTTTAAATAATCTGAATAAAACAAAGTGTCAGTAAATATAAATATAAATACAACATTTAATATAAAAGTCAAATTTAATAAAGTCAGTGCAATGTTCAATAAAATTCAAACTTATCGATACTTAATCAGAATGACAGATAAAAATCAGATTGGCAGATAAAAATACATAAGTTTCATAAACCGCTAAAATATATGTAAATTGGAACCGGTTCAATCATTCACACTTCATACAACTTATCAAACTCTGGAACCAAAGACACAATATATAGCTTTTGGAGAACACCAAAATAGCTTGTGTTCAAATCTCACTGTCTCTTATGGGGATCCCCAAAAAATGATCCAGAATGACAATGTGGGCTAGAATAAATACTCCAAATCAAGTCGTTTGTATAGGTGCCCCCAAATGACAACAGAAGCCGTTATACCTTCGGTCACTTTCTATTTAAAAATAGAACACAAGGTGGTGTAAGTCCTTTCCTTGCCGCTGTATCAGTGGTAAAGGCAGTCAAATATACTGAACAGAGCCGGGAGGCTCTCTTACCTCCTTTCAAGTGTCTGCAAAAGGCCTCCTTACCTGGCCCGACACTCTGGCTACTCCTTCGGATATCAGTAAGCGAAGATCCCGTGAGTGACGTCACCTGGTTTCCGGATCCTAGGTGACCACTTGCGCAAGTGTTTTTTTCCACTGTCGTATCCACAAAATAGCCTCTGCACTTCAGTACACCAGGGTACGCAGAGTTTGGTTCAGCTTTGCTTGTCAAAATCTCCCACAAACGATGGCAGGTAAGTCCTCTGGGTCTTTTTCAAGATGCCACTTCCTGCAACCTCTGTCCTTAAATCCACTCTCTGTACAGGTGATTCGCTATCGCTTCTGCACCTTTTCTGCAGGTAAGTACTTCCTGGGGGGAATTTAAAAGTCTCACATGTCATTCTCTCTTCACAGGATTTTACTTGTATCAATCCTATATAGGCGGAATCGCTGATATTTAGTTATATACAAAATAGCTTCCATACGGTAAAAACTAAAAACATTAAGATTCAAAAGGAAATTCTAATTCATAATATGTTGAGTTACATCAAATTCAATTGAAAAGAAAAATTATATAACTATATTACGGCTATAAATAAATACGTATACCATCAATTTGACCTACACCTCTATAGAATATATGAGAAAAGTACAAGACAAAATTCGAGGATATACTCAATATGTATTGAATTCTATATAAGAAATCTATAAGGAAAAAAATGTGTGGTAAGCCTAAGACATAGGTGTGTTCACATAAAATCACACTTTAAAATAACTAATAATATATATATATATATATATATATATATATATATATATATATAATAAATAATAAAAAACAGGGAAAAGTCCACGTAGGATCTAATTAGAACCTAGCTCAAACAAACCTAGCCCTATAGTCCTATCTAGGTAAATTACCCTATTCCAAATTATTAACAATAATTACTCAAACGATACTCTATGCAAATAGTAGGTTAAATATTATGCTAAAAGGCAAAAAGGATTTTGGCTAAAAATCAGACTAAAAATTCGACTAAAAATTCAGCTACACATTTAAGTTACAAGAGGCTAAAAGAATATACAGTCTCCCCTTAAAAAATATTCATATTGAGATAAAATTACCTATTCAATCTCTATGTTAAAAAAGGGGCTAATTCCAACTCCGAATTCAGACCAAGTGGATATAAAGTGTTAAAATCATAAATCAGTTCAGCTTCCCTTTTAATCAATTTATTTTCAAAGTCCCCCCCCCCTCCAATCCTTACGTACTTTACATATTCCCCAGTATTTTAGATCTTTAATACTGTTCTTATGGACCTCCCTGAAATGTGTATATAGGTGGGTTTCCAATTTCCCCTTTTCTATATTCCAGATGTGCTCTCTAATCCGGTCCCTGAGCATTCTTGTTGTCTCTCCTATGTATAACAGATTGCATGAGCACTGTAACATATATACCACCCCCTTATTGCTACATCTTATAGTATCCTTTATAATAAATTCCCTATTCGTACCCGGGATTGGAACCTTTTTCTTTTTTTTTTTTTCTGGAATTGAAGAGCTCGGGTTAGTTAACAAGATGGTCAGGTCGTCGGCAAAGAGGGCGATTTTCTCTGTTCGCTCACCTATCTTGACTCCCTCTATGCCTTGAGAATGCCTGATCTCTTGGGCTAGAGGTTCCATAACCATAGCAAAGATCAGAGGTGAAAGAGGGCAGCCTTGCCTAGTCCCATTGGTAATGGGGAAGGCTCTAGATCTAAAACCTACGCCTCTGACCGTTGCAAATGGTGCAGTATATAGCGCCTGAACCATGCCAATGAATTGGGGAGGAAAGCCAAAAGATTTAAGTACCTGCCAGATATAATCCCATCGGGCCCTCTCAAATGCCTTTTCCGCGTCTAAAGACAGGGCCACGATGGGAACCTCCCGGCGGGCTGACTCAGAGAACACCTGTAAAAGTTTACGAATATTGTCAGGACCTTGCCTGCCAGATGTAAAGCCAACTTGGTCTATTTGTATGATATCCGGGAGTAGATGAACAATCCTATTGGCTAAAAGCTTAGAATACATCTTGACGTCTAAATTTATCAGAGAGATAGGTCTATAATTGGCACAGTAGAGGGGATCCTTTCCTGGTTTGGGAATTGCGATAATAGATGCTTCCAAGAACTCTCTTGAAAAACTTCCTGCCTCGGCCACCTCATTAAAGAAGGGGCAGAGGAGGGATGATAGATGTTGTTTAAACATTTTATAGAAAGAGCCCGTAAAACCGTTGGGTCCTGGAGACTTATTCGGTTTAAGTTGGGTAATGACGTTACAAATTTCTTTAGTAGAGAACGGATGTAGGAGTGAGTTCCTTGCCTCTTCTGTGAGTGTAGGAAGCTTAAGGGGGTCTAGAAACTCCTGTATCCTATCGATAGAGGGGGTATCAAGGTTTTCTGCTTCCGTAAGATTTTAGAGTTGATAGTAATAATCAGCGAAAGCATTTCCGATATCCTCGGGAGCTAAAATTCTAGAGCCATTAATCTCTAGAGCTTGAACCCTAGAATGGGCAGTTCTTGCATTAAGTTTTCGAGCTAAAAGCTCGTTTGCCTTATTGCCTTTATGGTACATTACTTGCTTAAATTTTGCCAGATTGGCTTTGATTCTATCATGCTCTAGTTGGAGGATTTGTCTTCTGAGGGCACTAATTTCATCAGAAATTAAGCTAGTAGGATTATCCTTGTTGATTTTCTCCATGTCCCTCAGTTTCATGGCCAGCTGGCCCAAAGGACCTCCTCTGTTCTTCCGGACTCTAGCTGATTCAGAGATGCAGACCCCCCTTATATATGCCTTGAATGCCCCCCACAAGATTTGGAAGGAAGTTTGACCTGGTATATTGAACTGTATATAGTCATTAATCGCTTTTGTAAGTGAGTCCTTAAATCCTGGTTCTTCCCAAAGAAAATTTGGGAACCTCCAAGAATGTCCCCTCTTGCGAGCCCCTGATGGAAAAATGTCAAAAGAAACCGCATCGTGGTCTGACCATGTACAAATATGTATTCGTGAGTTTGTGACCTCATTGAGGAGCCAAGAATCAACTAGAAAATAATCCAGTCTAGAATAGGATTTGTGCGGATTGGAGAAAAAAGTGAAATCTTTGTCCTCAGGATGACATGATCGCCAGACATCGTATAATTCATGTCTGGCGGATAAGGATCTAAATTTAATTGCTGTAGAACTGGTATAAGGGTCAATGGATTTACCCATTACAAGTTTTTAATCTAATTTAGGGTCCCAGATGACATTAAAATCTCCTCCAATTACGATATGACCTTGTCTCACCGATTTTGCTAGATTAAGGACTTTTGATAGAAAATGTAATTGTTGTTGATTTGGGGCATATAAGTTAACTAAGGTAAAAAGGGTACCATTGAGTTTAAACACACAGATAATGAATCTGCCGCCAGGGTCTCTATCTAAGTATATTTGTTCAAACTGGAGGTCTTTATGTAGGAGTATTGCAACTCCTCTTGTCTTATCGGTATAAGAGGCCGTAATCAGGCTTGGGTATAGAGTCGATCTATATGTTTGGGGTCTATCTATTATCCAATGAGTTTCCTGGATAAATAGGACATGTCCCTTTAATCTTTTGCCGTATGTTGTTAACATACTGCGTTTATCAGGCGAGTTTAGGCCCTTAGCATTTAGAGTGAGGAATCGTATGGAGGTCTCCATTATGGAAAATGGGGCAAGGGTAGAGGGGAGAGAAAAAAAAAAAAATACAAGTAAAAAGGCTAAAGTAGAAAAAACATATGGAAGGAAAGTTAAAAATGTAAAGAGATATAATATATGGATTTTGAGAGTTCAGATGTACCAGAGAGTAACAGTATTCTTAAGAAACATAGGGATTCTAATTGATCCACAAGTTTACGTCCGTAAACTTAGGTATTATTGAGGGGGAGGGGGTTGGTGAGGCCAGATGGTATAAAAGATTAAGGCCTCAGATTGAGATAGCAGATACTGTGCAAACGGTGAGTTGAAAACAAATTTGAATTTATGTGTATTTGTAACTAGTGTATTAGGTGTAGCTAAAGGAGGAGAGCCGATGCCCTCCCTTAAATGGTAAATAAGTGAGATCCAGTGGGGGAGAGAGGGGAGGGGAAGGGGGGAGGGGATTCGGGGGCAAGGGTTATTTTAGATCTAGCGAGGTGTCTTGGGAAACCAAGGGAAATATCCTAAGTGTGGTCATATGCTTACTTATAAAACCTATGTGTCTATACTAAATCTATGTGGAAAGTCAGTGTCCAATGTATAGCATTTTATATTAAAAACATAAGTGCTAAAACAGTGGTGTATTTAGTGGCAATTTATTAACCTAAAATAGGACATGGCCTATGAAGAGAGTGTGATTTTGCGGTTGTCACTGGGCTAAATGTCTCTAAAAAATCTAATAGTATCCTAGTACATATAAGAAAGGTGACTTTAAACCTTATTTTTAGAGGGTAAGATAAAAATGAGCAAAAGTACATTTAGGCTACAAGATCTAAAAACATAATACTCAAATATTTTGGACTCAGTGCCAGGGCTAATGCCTTCCAACAATTGAACACCAGGTTATATGCACCTTCTACTCTGGCAAAGGGACCTAAACATAGAATTCGAATCTATCTATCTATAATCTAACGAATGAGACATTTAAAACATTACATAGTCAAATAAACCTGAGGTCGACTTATAGGTGCTATAAAAACATTCACTGTGCACCTTAACCATAAATAAATAGAGCGAGTGGCTCAGAACTGGGCTTTGTGATATAAGTGAGAATATAAAGGCAAATCTATAAATTCCCTGTGAGGGGTGAATATCTATCTTAATATTAAGTTACAAAGACTTAAAACATTACATAATCAAACAAACCTGAGACCAACATATAAGTGCTATAAAGGCATTCAATTTGCACCCTAACCATAAATAAATAAAGCAAGTGGCTCAGAGCTGAGCTCTGTGATATAAGTAAAAATATAAAGACAAATCTATAAACTCCCGGTGAAGGGTGAATATCTATCTTAATATTTAAGTTACAAAGACTTCCCTTTGGCTATCTTAGACTAATCTAGTGTGATAAGTGTTGAAAAGAGAAGTAGATATCTAGATAGTGCATAATCTCTGTGGCATCTAGCTGTTGGATCCACCTCGGAGCCAGACACTGCAACATCACTTATAAGGCATAACAAGCCAAAAGGGCTATATATAAAGACATATGTTGCTGTATCTATATCCAAGAGCAAGGCCAAAACCTTAAATATCCAAAAATTTCTAGACAGAAAATGATAACTGTGTCAGTGAGACATATGGATTACACTTTGAGAAAATTTGAACAATTTGGTAAACTAAAAACTAACAATCAACAAACATGTCTCAAAAACTCGCACAATGGATCCCCAATCGGTTATTCTTAGTGCCAGGATTTTGAATCCTCTTTCGAGGGGATTATGGTCTCCTTAGTAAGGACCCAGATGACATATGCTATGGAAACTGGCAAAGAAAACCAATCCTAGGTACTTCCATTGTGAGTCAGCAATATTATATAAGAAAGACATATAGTAAACTTATTGCTAGGACAAATTTAAAAACAATACATTGTAACATTTTACAAAAAACTGTGCAAGAAAAATGAAAAAATTATAAACAGTGAACCAAGAAAATACACTCTTCCCCAAAATCTCCCACAACATAGGTGAGCACTTATGCAAAAATAGTCCTATATCACATGTCACAGGATGTCCTATGTACATCGTCTCTTCTAGCAAGGGGACCAACACATAAATTTTAAATCTTTCTGTCTATAATCTGACGAGTGAAACATTTAAAATGTTACCTAAACAAATCTAAAATCAACTTATATGTGCTCTATAGACATTTGGTATATACATTAACCATAAATAAATAAAGCAAGTAAGTCAGAAAAATCAAAGCCGGGACTTCGTAGCATAAGTGAAAGTATATAGGCTAAACTTTAAGTTCCCGGTAAGGAGCAAATATCTATATTAATACTTAGGTTGCAAAGGTTTCGCATTGGATATTCTAAAATAATCTAGTATGTAAGGAAAAGTGGGTATCTACATAATGCATGGTCTCAGCAGCATCTAGCTATTGGGTCCACCCCGGAGCCAGACACAATAACAGTCTATAATCAATTCACATTTAAGGTATAACAAGCCAGAAGGGCTAAATATTAGACCACATGTTACTATATCTGGATCCAAAAGCAGAGCCAAGACCACAACTATAAAAAAAAAAAAAAAAAAGAAGTAACTATAACAGTGAGGCATATAAATCACATTTTAAAAGGAAAAAAAATTAAACACCTTAGGTGATCAGCAAAAAACTAACAACAAACTGACATATCTCAGGATTCACACACAGTGGGTCTCCAATGGGTTGCTTTTCAGAGCCAGGGCTTTACCTCCTTTCTCGAGGAAGTTGTAGCCACCTTGGTAAGAACCCAATTGGAGTTTACTGTAAGAACTAGCAAGAAAAGCAAATCCTAGATTCATCCACTATGAGTTGAAAGTATTATACAAAAAAAAAAAACATATGATATACTTATTGCCTAAACAAATTTAAGAACAATACGTTATAACACAGAGAAAAAAAAAAAAAAATATACCCAGCAAAGAGTTACATTCTTTCCCAGAGTCTCCCATAGCATAAGTAGACAGTATACAGGAATGGTTTTGCGACTGGCATCACAGAATGACTTCCAGGGAGACAATTACTAAAAAAAAAAAAATTGTCACTGAAAATAGTCCTGGAAATAAGCATACTCAGCAAAGTACAACAGTTAAAATGGATACTTATCAGGTTATCCTGGAGAGGAATCCCTGAGAACTGAATTCCTTTTACTGGGCTGGGGACGTTGAGGAAGGGGGTTCCATTGATCAGCTATAGGCCTTAGCTGTGAGGGCCTTAAAGGAGTGTGGGCAGCATGATTATCTGCTTGATCCCATTGTTTCAAAAGATCTTCACCTATCGCTGGGGAGTCCACTGTAACCAGAGATCCCTCTCGGTGAATGATGAGTTTAGTTGGATAGCCCCATCTATACTTTAGGCCTCTTGAACGGAGGGATTGGGTAAACTGGCGAAAGGTGCTCCTTTTCTGCAGGGTGAACTGTGATAAGTCTGGAAATACTTGTATCCGTCTCAGATGCTCAGGAAGTTGAGGTTTGGAAAAGGCTGCCCTCATGAGTTGCTCTTTATAAGTAAAGAAGTGAAACCTTGCAATTACATCTCTAGGCTTATCTTTGGGAGCGTTTCTGCCCCTAGGAATCCTATGGACTCTGTCTATTAGCATATCATTTGGATCTGAGGGGGGTGCTAGTGAGACACAAAATTTCTTAACAAATGTCTCTAAGTCAGGCTGCAGAGTCTCCTCAGTAATGCCTCTAAATCTGACATTGTTGCGGCGCGACCTGTCCTCTAGGTCCGCCACCTTCTGTTCCATTTCTGAGACATAATCTGCAAGGTTTTGGGAGTGGGCAGTTATATTCTGCTGTTCAATCGCCAAGTCCTCCTGCTTGCGCTCAAGCCCTTCAGTCCTCTCTCTCATTTCTGCGAGATCTTTTTTGAGGTATGCAACTGCGGATTTGATGGTAGATGTCAAGTTATCCTGCAGGTCATTTAACCTCTTGGATAAAGTATCCACTATATCTGACCTGGTTATAAGTTCCATTTCTTCCTCCTGTTGTTGGGATATGGAGGATTTAGTACTATCAGAGCTCTCTTGGCATGAGTGAGGCGATACAGAGCCCCTAGTAGCAGTTGAGTCCTTAGGTTTGAAATGATCAGCAACAGAGTTTTTAGCCCTAGTTGATGTCTTATTTTTGTTTTTTTGGGCCTGAGACATTGCTGGCAGAGTCAGCTAATCTTTGTATTTACCCAGGGGAAACAATGGGGGGTAGGGGTAATTAGAGGTATAAGCTTGGTTACTGGATCTCAGCTTGTTGTTCAGTATAAGCAGCTAGCACAGGGAGGGCTTCTGGCCACTAACCCCCCTATCCCTGCATTTTATTGGTGGATAACATATAAAGTCTTAGTGGAGATAGCTGTAGTAGAAACTGCAGAGTTTAGAGAGATGAGTATACAGATATTGTAGTCAGCTCTTCAGGGCCTTTATATTAGGGCTGTAAGAGATTTAGCTAGGCCTAGATGCAGGGAGAGGAAAAAAAAAATATGGAGACAGGCAGTAGTGTTGTTTCTCTTTCCACACAGTTATAAAGTTCAAGCCCACACTGAATTAAAGTAGCACACCACACTCTATGTCACTTAAGCTGTATAAGTGACCTCCAAATGTCCTATAGTGTGTTAATATACGGTAAGAGTGCTAAGGCTGTATTTCTCCTTACAAGGACCAGAGTGGACTAATAATAATAATATTTCCAGCCTGCCACATAAGTTTCCTCCAGGCCCTCTCACTTTAAGTTCAAATTTAGGAGCCAAGAATCGCCAGCTCTAAGTTTAAACGAGGTCTAAGAATATAATAACACCTCCAGTTCAGTAGACTTACTGTTTAGTTTTATTTTGAGGGTTAAAGTCAGCCAGTCGCAAGTTCCGGTGTAGGCCGCAGCCGCGGTGTTTCCTAGATGAGCCTCCGGTACTCCTTTCAGGTCCACCACGATCTCCCGAAATTATGTTAAATTTGGCCAGAAATGACTTTCCAAATGTTCCCCTCAAATGGCCCAGGATGACTACAGGCAAATCCGCTTGGATTTAAACAGAAAATTAGTTTTTTAGCTTAGAAGCAGCAGAGCTCAGTCTCCACACGTCTGCACAGCTCAGCTATCGGCTCCGCCCCCCACCGGCCTCCGGAACCTTTTTCTTTTTTATCCCACACTTATATGCTTTGCATGTTGCACAGGGGAAAAAAACCCTAACTTCTTCCCCCCTCAAATCCAAATCTTTTGTTTTCTTTCTTTGCCTTCTAAACTCACTGGGGGCTAATAGCGATTTAAAGTTCTTAGTTTTTTTGTAGACTATCCTAGGATATGCTGGCAATTTATCCCCAATCACTGGGTCATTTCTTAACAACTGCCAGTGCTTTCTCAAAATCCTCTTCATTAATCCATGATCCTCACTATATGTATTCACAAATGGTATATCTAATGTATCCCTTCTTTTGTCTTCCTTCCTTTTATATTCTAAAAGCGAGTCCCTATTAGGATTCCTAGCCCTTGTTATAGCATTCTTTATATTATTATCTTTATAGCCCCTTTCCCTAAACCTTTCCTCCAATACTGCTACCTGTTCATTAAAATCATCAATTTTTGTGCAATTTTTTCTAATCCTCAGGCATTGTCCTACCGGTATATTCTCCTTCCACTTAAAGTAGTGGCAGCTAGTGGCGTGGATATAATTATTGGAGTCCGTTGGTTTGAAATGTGTTCTGGTTATCAATTTCTCATTGTTCACCAATATCTCCAAATCTAAAAAATTGATTGATTCCCCACTTATTTCATATGTAAAAGTTAATCCTCTGTCATTGTTGTTCATGGTATTAAATAATTTGTTAAGGGAATCTTCAATCCCTCGGCAGATGATCAGGATGTCATCTATATATCTTTTGAAAAGCACGAGATTCGCACCGAGCTCCGCAAACTGGAGGAACCTTTGCTCCCAGTCCCCCATGAATAGATTTGCGTATCTCGGTGCAAATCTCGTGCCCATTGCTGTGTCCTCAATTTGTAGGAAATACTTGCCATCGAATGAGAAGTAGTTGTGCTCTAGAATAAAACAGGTAACCCTCAACTGCCTCCAACCCTAAATTGTGCTTAATATTGGTGTAGAGTGATGATACATCACAAGTGGCCATCACAAATCCTTTCTCCCACTTAATCCCTTCAAGTATTCTCAACACACTAGTGGAATCCTTTAAATATGAATCTAGTTGTACTACATATTTTTGTAGGAACTTGTCCACATATTCAGATAAATTGGCCATTAATGAGTCTATTCCTGAAACTATTGGTCTCCCGGGTGGATTAGTAAGACTTTTGTGGACTTTAGGTAGGAAATAAAATATAGGAATCCTAGGATATTGGGTTTAATATACAAATATTCCTTATCTGTTAAAATTCCTTTTTCCTTGCCTTTATCCAGAATTCTGTCCAATTTTGCCCTAAATTTATTAGTTGGATCCATATCCAGTTTCTTATAGGTTTTTCTATCACTTAATAATCTCTCAGCTTCGATCTTATACTTATTGCTATCCAAAATTACTAGGCCTCCACCTTTATCTGCCATTTTTATGGTTATATCGTTATTACTCTGAAGGTTCTCTAGTACTTCCCTGTCCTTCTTACTCAAATTCCTCTTAAATTTATGTTTCCTATCTTCACTTTCCCTTAAATCCGCCAGAACCATCTTTTCAAAAGTTTCCAAATTACTCCCTCTATCATTTTTGGGGTAAAATTTAGATTTTGATTTCAGTTCTGTGTGTTTATACAACTCAGGTTCTCTTGATTCATTAGTAGTATATCTTTCAATGAGATTCTTTAAAAAGAAACGTTTAAGAGTTAACTTCCTCACATACTTCCTTATATTTATATGTGTTTCAAACCTATTCAACTTTTTTGAAGGGGCAAAAGAGAGTCCTAAATTCAGAACTCTCTCTTCTTCTTTACTTAAAGTTTTTTCACTTAAAATTAAAAATCCCTACTTTCTTTTCTACTTCTGTCTTTTGGCTTCCATTTTTTCTTCTTTCTCTTCTTCCTCCTCTAACTCCTCTATTTGTCTTTTTCTTTCCCTTGATCTTAAAACATTTTCTTCCTTTCCCTGTCCGCTCATACTTCTTGGTGGTTGTGGAGCCCCCTCCCTGAGGGGTGTGTGGCCTAAAAAAGCCTTTTCTTCCCTAGTTAGGTCAATATGACCCGTTGTCTCACTGGGGGTAGGTTGGTGTTTACTTATTGTAGCTAGGGGAGTGAATCTATTGGTGATGGGTATCTCTGGCTGTCTGGACCCCCATCTATTTTCATCCCTATTCTTTTGCTGGTTCGGTCTTCCTTGATGTTGATTGGCCTCCTCAAAGTATCCCCCATTCCTCTGTCTATAGTTATTTTGCCCTCTTTCTCCATAGAAATTCCTATTACCCCTATAGTCCCCCCTCCAAAAGTGATCCCTATTTTCAAAGCGATTATCCCAACCATACTGATTACCATAGTAGTTATTATATCTCCTATCAAAACCTCGATTCCACCCTCCTGAGTTCCTATTTCTGAAATTTCTATTCTGATATCCTCTGTTCTCCTCAAAATTATTTCTATCTTTATGGCCATTACTATGAAAATTGTTCTGGTGGTCATTTCCTCTTCTGTCAACTCTTTCCCATGAATTATTGTTAACTCTTTGGGTATCTGCATTCTCCCTTTCCTTATTTGGTTCAGCAGTCCCTTGTATCATGGAGGACTCTGAGATGTCCCTTTCTAATTTTTTACATTTAGTGACTATAATTTCTTTCTTCACATTTTCTAGTCTCTCAATAATTACCTGTTGTCTTTCTTTCAGTGTTTGATCTTCTCTAATTATTTCCAGTATCTCTTTAATATTTAATATCTCACTATTAATTTGTTCTATGCTCTCATTTCTAGATTTTTTGATAACTTTGATTAATCCTTTAGAAGCTTCCTTTAATACATCATCCCATTCTGCTTGGAAGTGTTCACTCAACTCAAAAGTACAAGTTTTCTTTAGTTTTAGCCCTCTAGGGATGGTATTCTGATCCAAATATCTATCTAAGAAGATCAGTTCCATTTTTTGCCTTAATTCCCTATTTAGAACTTTCTCTAAATCTCCCACTAGTTTTAAAACTTCTGCTTTATTCATTATGCATTCCTCAGGTTTCTGAAATTCATTTGTCATAAGTTCGGACAGCAGTTTATCTCTATATGAGAAAATGTCCATATCTATATTGGACTTGCAGCTAATACACCTCAGGAAGAAAAGGATAAAATATGACAAAAAAGGAAAGGGTACAGCGCTAGACCAAAACCTACTTAGCCTCACTATGGTGATTGTCTCCTCCCTAGACAATTCAAAAAATACAAATCATAAAAATAGTGGATATAGGAGGGGCTATAGAAGCTGTAGGATATATAGATATATGTATAAGTTAATGGTATCGTTATCACCTTTAAATAATCTGAATAAAACAAAGTGTCAGTTAATATAAATATAAATACAACATTTAATATAAAAGTCAAATTTAATAAAGTCAGTGCAATGTTCAATAAAATTCAAACTTATCGATACTTAATCAGAATGACAGATAAAAATCAGATGGGCAGATAAAAATACATAAGTTTCATAAACCGCTAAAATATACGTAAATTAGAACCGGTTCAATCATTCACACTTCATACAACATATCAAACTCTGGAACCAAAGACACAATATATAGCTGTTGGAGAACACCAAAATAGCTTGTGTTCAAATCTCACTGTCTCTTATGGGGATCCCCAAAAAATGATCCAGAATGACAATGTGGGCTAGAATAAATACTCCAAATCAAGTCGTTTGTATAGGTGCCCCTAAATGACAACAGAAGCCATTAAACCTTTGGTCACTTTCTATTTAAAAATAGAACGCAAGGTGGTGTAAGTCCTTTCCTTACCGCTGTATCAGTGGTAAAGGCAGTCAAATATACTGAACAGAGCCGGGAGGCTCACTTACCTCCTTTCAAGTGTCTGCAAACGGCCTCCTTACCTGGCCCGACACTCCGGCTACTCCTTCGGATATCAATAAGCGAAGATCCCGTGAGTGACGTCACCCGGTTTCCGGATCCTAGGTGACCACTTGCGCAAGTGTTTTTTTCCACGGTCGTAGCCACAAAATAGCCTCTGCACTCCAGTACACCAGGGTACGCAGAGTTCGGTTCAGCTTTGCTTGTCAAAATCTCCCACAAACAATGGCAGGTAAGTCCTCTACGCGTTTCAATATAGAAAAGGGGAAATTGGAAACCCACCTATGTACACAATTTTAGGGAGGTCCATAAGAACAGTATTAAAGATCTAAAATACTGGGGAATATGTATAGTACGTAAGGATTGGAGGGGGGGGACTTTGAAAATAAATTTATTAAAAGGGAAGCTGAACTGATTTATGATTTTAACACTTTATATCCACTTGGTCTGAATTCGGAGTTGGAATTAGCCCCTTTTTTAACATAGAGATTGAATAGGTAATTTTATCTCAATATGAATATTTTTTAAGGGGAGACTGTATATTCTTTTAGCCTCTTGTAACTTAAATGTGTAGCTGAATTTTTAGTCGAATTTTTAGTCTGATTTTTAGCCAAAATCCTTTTTGCCTTTTAGCATAATTTTTAACCTACTATTTGCATAGAGTATCGTTTGAGCAATTATTGTTAATAATTTGGAATAGGGTAATTTACCTAGATAGGACTATAGGGCTAGGTTTGTTTGAGCTAGGTTCTAATTAGATCCTACGTGGACTTTTCCCTGTTTTTTATTATTTATTATATATATATATATATATATATATATATATATATATATATTTTATTAGTTATTTTAAAGCGTGATTTTATGTGAACACACCTATGTCTTAGGCTTACCACACATTTTTTTCCTTATAGATTTCTTATATAAAATTCAATACATATTGAGTATATCCTCGAATTTTGTCTTGTACTTTTCTCATATATTCTATAGAGGTGTAGGTCAAATTGATGGTATACGTATTTATTTATAGCCGTAATATAGTTATATAATTTTTCTTTTCAATTGAATTTGATGTAACTCAACATATTATGAATTAGAATTTCCTTTTGAATCTTAATGTTTTTAGTTTTTACCGTATGGAAGCTATTTTGTATATAACTAAATATCAGCGATTCCGCCTATATAGGATTGATACAAGTAAAATCCTGTGAAGAGAGAATGACATGTGAGACTTTTAAATTCCCCCCAGGAAGTACTTACCTGCAGGAAAGGTGCAGAAGCGATAGTGAATCACCTGTACAGAGAGTGGATTTAAGGACAGAGGTTGCAGGAAGTGGCATCTTGAAAAAGACCCAGAAAGGGGTTGAAACGCGTAGAGGACTTACCTGCCATTGTTTGTGGGAGATTTTGACAAGCAAAGCTGAACCAAACTCTGCGTACCCTGGTGTACTGAAGTGCAGAGGCTATTTTGTGGATATGACCGTGGAAAAAAACACTTGCGCAAGTGTTCACCTAGAATCCGGAAACCGGGTGACGTCACTCACGGGATCTTCGCTTACTGATATCCGAAGGAGTAGCCGGAGTGTCGGGCCAGGTAAGGAGGCCGTTTGCAGACACTTGAAAGGAGGTAAGAGAGCCTCCCGGCTCTGTTCAGTATATTTGACTGCCTTTACCACTGATACAGCTGCAAGGAAAGGACTTACACCACCTTGTGTTCTATTTTTAAATAGAAAGTGACCGAAGGTATAACGGCTTCTGTTGTCATTTGGGGGCACCTATACAAACGACTTGATTTGGAGTATTTATTCTAGCCCACATTGTCATTCTGGATAATTTTTTGGGGATCCCCATAAAAGACAGTGAGATTTGAACACAAGCTATTTTGGTGTTCTCCAACAGCTATATATTGTGTCTTTGGTTCCAGAGTTTGATATGTTGTATGAAGTGTGAATGATTGAACCGGTTCTAATTTACGTATATTTTAGCGGTTTATGAAACTTATGTATTTTTATCTGCCCATCTGATTTTTATCTGTCATTCTGATTAAGTATCGATAAGTTTGAATTTTATTGAACATTGCACTGACTTTATTAAATTTGACTTTTATATTAAATGTTGTATTTATATTTATATTAACTGACACTTTGTTTTATTCAGATTATTTAAAGGTGATAACAATACCGTTAACTTATACATATATCTATATATCCTACAGCTTCTATAGCGCCTCCTATATCCACTATTTTTATGATTTGTATTTTTTGAATTGTCTAGGGAGGAGACAATCACCATAGTGAGGCTAAGTAGGTTTTGGTCTAGCGCTGTACCCTA